>NC_132886.1:7356505-7499005 GCF_030463535.1 Salminus brasiliensis
TAAGGGATGTCAAGGCTCTGAATTTAAAGCTTTTTGTATATTATACTATTTATTTATTTATTTATTTTTATTGGAAGGTCAGCAGGAGTTGGATAACCCCCTATACCTCCATACATTTTTAATTAACTTCCAACCAGCCGCCAATAATACAGTTCTAGAGCAAAAATGAATCATTTTCTTTGTTGCATCCTTCTTGGCAGTAAACTGACATGGTGTGAAGGTTATTTTTCGGTAATTGCAAAATAATAAGAGTAGCTTTTATTTATGTATCACCTCTCTCACACTCAAGGTTGCCGTACACACTCCACAACAATAGAGGTGCTTAATCACTGGTAAAGTAACACTCCTGCCTGCACTAATACGATACACAGCAGTATAGGCTAATGCACTCCGCCCCTCGATGCAGATAGAAAGAGCATATTGCTCATTATTAGACATAATTGGAGCCCTTCTTGCATAGCTTGTGGAGAATCTGCAGGGAAAGTCCTTTATAGCGTAGGATGAAGGCCGGAAAACCGCCCTATGTGCTTGTCTTTCTGTCTTCTGGTTGTAGTCAGACTCCCCTCTGGCAGGTTAGAGTTTATCTCAGTTCATCATTTGGTTTCGGCGGCCTGCTGAGAAGTAGTAATGTCACACAGAGCCACAATTCTTGACTGACTTCTTCCATCTACCCCCAACTGAAAAATCCAGAGCACTAGGCTAATCCCACTCTGGCAGAGGTTCGCTAAGCTAGTGTTGGAAATGGGCCTCTAATACCGACAGCAGGCTGCTAGGCTAACCCAGCATGGGCAGTAGGATTTTAGGCTAACCCTGCACTGGCAGGAGGGTGTTGGCAGAGAGCTGCTCAGTTCCAAAAAAAGAATTCCAAGCGATGGGAGTCGGTTTCAAGAGAGAATACCAAATTACAGTTTCCTCGTTTTGCGAAATCAGTGAATAGGAAATGAGACAGCAGAGGCGGCAGAGGTGGCCGAATCAACAGATCGGTACATTGTTAAAAGGATGGAGCATACTGGAGAGCTTGGCAACACTACAAATCTGGGAAACCACAGCAGTGGACAACCGCAGAATTCTTTCCTTGGTGAGGAAAACCCCAGTCACAACATCTAGTCAAGTTAGGAACACTCTCGAGGAGGTAGGCGTAGTCTACAATCAAGAGAATTACGCTTAATGAAAGTAAATGCAGAGGCCTACCTCAAGACACAAACTACAAACATCTTTGGACAGAGGAAACCACCTTTAAATTGAGTATGGAGAAGAAAAGGAAGAGCTCATGGTCTGAAGCGTACCTTATACTTCATCTGTCAAACATGGTGGAGGCACTGTTATAGCATGAGCCTGTATGGCTGCTGTTAGTAGGACCGGATCACTGGTGTTTATTGATGAAGTGACTGCCGATGAAGTGTACAGAGCTCTACCTTCTGCCCAGATTCAATCAAATACTGCAAAACTGAAAGGACAACACTTCACAGTACAGATGGACTCATTACATTACATTTACGGCATTTAGCAGACGCTCTTATCCAGAGCGATTAACAAGGTTACTGGTATTACAGAGGTGGGTCAGTGTAGTGTTAAGAGTCTTGCCCAAGGACTCTTATTGGTGTAGCGCAGCACCCAGTCACCCAGACCAGGAATCGAACCCCAGTCTCCCACATGGTGTGCTAGCTCAGTGGCAGGTAGTGGTATTATCTGTTGCGCCACACCAACCACAAACCACGAAAGCAACCTAAGAGCTTCTAATGGCAGAAACATGGAGAAACATGCTAAAGACAACACTGAAGGCAGTGGATGAAACTCAGCATTTGGTGATGTCAGCCAGTCGCTGACCGCAAAAGGTTTGACAGTCTTGAGTCCACATCGTTTCTGTGTTGAGTTGACCCTCATTTGCCAAATATCTGGAATCTGAGAATTGACTCTTTGAGGAATTGAATCCCCCAGCCTTGTTGGCAGCAGGCCGCTACATTAGCTCATCTCTGGCAATAGAATGTCAGGCTAACCCGGCAGTATATGCAGGAGGCCGGAGGATTGTTAGGATGAGCTGTCCATTTGTGCATTTAGTCATAGCGGCAGCCGCGGGCGGATTTCAGAGGAAGCTAACGAGGAGACTATAATAGGCGGCCATTAGCCTATGTCTGGGCTTTTTTCTCTTTAAAGAGTAGCGAAGCAGATGAAGGCTGATGAAGGCAGAATCAGCGCTCTGATGTGAGTATGTGTGTATGTCCATTTGAGCCTTTATGTGTGCCTTTATACGTGTCTCATTTGAAAAGAAATGCACCAGCTGACCTGCGGACCTTCGGCCTGCTTATGTCCGTTATTTAGAAAAGAGAAAGGTGACCTATCATCTTGTCCATTTCTGAAAATGTGGCTGTTTAAAATTCATATGTGTGCAAATAACAGCCGTGGATGCAGATGTAATTTCGGGTGGATGAATGGTGCAGTGTTTGAGAATCCCCCTCGCTAGCGTGCGCTAACCCCCAATCTCCGCTTCTCATCAAAGCTCAGGATTATCCCCTGCTCAGTAAGAAAGCACAGAGTGGCCTCCTGCTGACCTGTCCACTCCCTGCACCGCGTCTTACACTCACTTCCTCGCTACAGCCACACATTAATCTGATCGTACTGTGAACGTGTGTGAACGTCAACAACAGCACGATTCCCGCTCACGCTAAACTCGTGATTAGCCGGCTTTAGGTGGATATTCGCTAGGAATTGCTTGAAGAAGTGAGCCTTCTTCAGCCTGCACTGCCACTCCTTTTCTTTCTAGTGTTGCTTAGCTGGTGTTGCTTTACCTGCTTCTTCCTGGTCTTCTTACCCAGAATCGTTGGGTGCGAGGCTGAAATACCAGAATGACTTGGATATATCCGCATATTCTCAATGAGGGCTGAGGATGGTGGGAGGGAAGGTGTATATTTTGATTTCCCCTACAAACTGGTGCATGGTGATGTCATCAAAAAGGAGATGATGCTTTAGAGGAGGGAAGTCATTATGTTTTGTTAAGTGATCAGCCAAGCTTAATATGGCCAGAAACATGGTAACATGGTAAACAAGCTGGAGATTGTGGGTTCGAGTCCCATCTGTTAAGACCAGAAGGTCACTGGTTCAAATCCTACCTTCCGGTAAGAGTTGGGGGTGGAGGGAATCAAGGCTGTCTCCTCCCTCAATCCATGGCTGACACCTAACCCCCAACTGCTCCCCTGGGCACTGGAGTTGGCTGCCCACTGCTCCGGGTGTGTATGTGCTCACTGCCCCTAGTGCACTACCACAGATGGGTCAAATGCGGAGGGCCCGTTTTTACTGCACAGTGATGTATTAAACACTTGCACCTTTACCTTTTTTTTTTACATAATGTGGTAATAGAGGACAATTTGGTTTGATAGTAAGATTATGTCTTTATATATATTGACTATATATGGAATTTTGTGGGTAATGCTAAACTTGGGTGTTCAATGAAGCGCTCAGCAAAGTTTAACTAGAAAACACAAAACACTCCTCAAAAATCTCCAAACCGCTCCCCTCACCCCTCTCTGAGAACGGTCTCAGAGTCCTCTATCACTGGTAAACACTCAGGGCCACCTTAGCTGGCCAGGTTTAGCTTTAGCTTGCCTGGTTGCTCAGATAGAGAGAGTGGAGCCATGCTAGCCTTGTGACCACTTTTTAGGAACGGCCATGCTACATGGAGAGGAGAGCAATACTGGTGAAGTTCAGCAGACTTTTAGATTTATTAGACCTTGGGAAGATCTTCATTAGACAGCACTTTGTAGTGTCTGAAGGTCTAATGAGCATTTACTTGATGTAAAGAGTCTACCAATGTAAAGATTCTTCGCAATCACACACCTCTATTACAAACTTTATTCTTCTCCATAGAACCAAAAGTGGCTCTTCTATGGCCCAGATCTTCAAATCTGGACCTCAATTCCAGTTTCCAGGTCCTGGATTTCCAGTTCTCGCTGGAAGGGTTAAGGGAGCAGTTAATGTAACTGATTGGCCATGCAGTGTCACACCTACCAAAGAGTCCAAAATCCAGGACTGGAAACTGGATTCAAGGCCCAGAGTTGAAGACCTCTGTTCTACATCATCTCTCAAAGAACCAAATTGAAGCTCCTATACTTTTAATGGGTATATTGGGAGGCTCTCAAAACAGAATGGAGTGCAAGTCAGTGTTAGTCGCCGTTAGTTGGAGCAAAATTAACAGGCAGATTTTTTCTTTTTTTTGATTTTCAGGGTTTGAAGGCAGCGGATAACGACCCCACGGCCCCACCGTACGACTCCCTGCTGGTGTTCGATTACGAGGGCAGCGGCTCTACGGCCGGCTCGCTCAGCTCCATCAACTCGTCCAGCAGCGGCGGAGACCAGGACTACGATTACCTCAACGACTGGGGGCCGCGCTTCCGCAAACTCGCCGACATGTACGGGGGCACGGACGAGTGAGGCGGGCGACGGCATGGAGGCGGAGGCCAGCGGGAGCGAAGGAAGTGGGAAAGAAAACACACCTGGCTTTTTTTCCCCCCTCTGTTTGACAGATGAGGAACAGCTTCTGGCAACCGATTTTCCCCCTGAGAACAGACTGAACGACGACGGAGTTAGCAGACAACAAAAAAGTGTATTATAATTACAAAAGAAAAAGTTCAAGAAAAATCTACAAAAAAAAACAAAAACAAACACAACCCTAGGCTTAATGTTGTAGTGTAGGCATATATATATGCTTGTTGAAGGCTTTCGGCACTGGCGGTGGTCTAGTTTTCCGAGGAGGAGACGAGAGTTTGGAGGGGAGATTGGTGGACTGTCACTGTTTTTTGGATTGTACGGTAGGCTACGATAAAGCGCTCAGTTACACTTGAATTTTACAGTACAGAAGCACTGGGATTTAATGTGCCTTTTTGTACATTTTTTGGATCTGAATGATTAGTTTTATGTTCAAGGCTTTAATGGTACTGACATTTGGAGTGATTTCAAGACATGAGGAAGTATGTTAATCTCTGATACGCTTCATCACGCTTTCTTTTCCTGGTTACCAACTGCTGTTTGTTGATAACGATAATTTAATTGAGTTATGAAGAGATGAAGAAGAACACCTGAAGGCGCCTACCTTACGTGGGACGTCCCCAGTTGACAGAGTCACTGTACAGTACATTCGAATTTTAGACCTTTTTTCAGCAAAAATAAAACAAACCAGAATAAATTACTTATGCAGCTGGTTGCAGACAAAGGGAGGTCATAAATGATACTTTTATAGAGGAATAAGTTTTAGTTTTCTTTCTGAAGTGGTGTAACATTTTACAAAAACAGACAAAAAAAAAAAGAGGCAGCAGCCGTTTTACTTTTCCGGTCTCATTCATGTACACTTCATTTGCCTTAGTCACCATCTGATGCCCTCGGTTTTTACTCTACTGTAAAAAAAAAACAAAAAACAAATCAACAATGTGTGTACATAATGTTTTCTTTTTTTCTTCTATTCTTCTTTTTCCTTTTTCTTTGGATGTAGTCGATAAAGAAGTGCAAACGGTTTAGAGATCTTGTAAATGTATAATTTGGGCTACGAAATTTTTTTGCATGTTTTTATCTTTTCACGACGACGGATGAAAAAAAAAAAAAGAAACAAAACACAAAACTCTTTCCAAAATTGATTTACATGAAGTACATAACACTAAATCAGCTGATGTGAAACACGTAGAGGGTACAAGATTTTTTTTTTTGTAAAAAAAAAAAGAAAGAAAATAAAAAAAGAAATAAATAAACAACCAATAATGTTACTCCATAAAAATGAAACAAACAAACCAACAAAATAAGTGAAGTGACATTGTCAGCACAAACGTTTGAATTTGTACCAAAAAGGGCAAGGGGCGGGGTTTTCGGGGTGGGTACTGTTTCATCTTTGACCATTGTAGGCACTAATGACCGTATGACCGTCAGCTTTAAAGCAGGGAAAGGTTTCGGACAGACGCTTTTGTGGATAATCTTATGTACTGGAATTCAAATGATTCATCTCTGACCCCAACCATCTGAATAAATATGGTAATTTTGGAGCTAAATGCTGTGTTTTCTTGTTGTTGTGGTTCCCTTGTTTTCTGCTTCCCACATCAGGACTCCTCAGCCTTGGCACATCTCTAATGCCGTGGTCAGTGTTGGTTCATTTGATTCGTGGTTTGACGACGTAAGTAAATGACCCCAAATCTCTCAAAATCATCTAACAAATGAGTCACTTAGCTTTCATGCAGTCTTTTAGCATCAACTGTAAAGTTCAGTCACAGTAGTTTGGGCTTTGCTGCATTGCATGTCCTTCATTAAAAACTCTTCAGTACTTCCCTAAATGAGCGTTCGGAGAAACAGTGGGCACTGAGGTGAAGTTCTCTCAAATAAAATCTTTCAGCATGTCCTCTCAGCACTCTGGGAAAGGCTGTTCTTTTCTGTTGTTTGTAGACAGCACTCGAGGTAAATTTACCCAGAGAACCAGGGGCCATCTTCCTCCTTTTCACATTGTGGTCCGTGACTCAGCCCCAGAAGCACCACTGTTGGAAACTGCTCTTCTTCAGAAGCTCTCGGTCACAGCATGTTCCACTCGAGGCCACTGACTCATGGGAGTATTTAGTCTTTTCTTAGATCTGGACTGGCAGTAATAGATGAAAAAAAAGTTCAGAACAACTGAAGTAATGGCACTGGACAGCTTTTGCATGGGAAATAAATGAATGAGGGGTATCATCACATTCATACAGTACAGCACTGCTGATCAGCGCTGTTAGGCCAAAACCTTGTAAAACCTCTAAAACCAGTTGTTCTCCACACTTGTTCACATTTCACAGTAAATGGATCAATAGAAATGCTCCAAAATGACGTCCATTGAAAGTTCATACGTTTTTTTTCTTCTCCTGTAAAGTTGTGATACAAGCTTTTTGCGGCTAAGCTACGTTACACAGTACTGTCTGATTTCTGAAAAATGCTTCCTGTGTCTTAAAGCAACACTATGTAGCATGTTGTACCTTAAAATAGCAGCTTCAGAATCATGTTGATGCTCCACTGACCTGTAATAGAGAGAGTAGGGTCACTACCATTGCTATTCCAGGCTCCACGGTATGTAACTTTGGAGAAATGGCAGGAGAACACTCATGCGAGCTGTATAATGCTGCTTAACTCGAATCGTATTAGTGTAAAATCCTGTAATGTAACTCTACAGTCTCAGTCCACATGCTCTTTATCTCTCAGCTCGTCCAGAAAAGCATGTTCTTTAGTGGCGGCTCATAATTCACATTACATTTCCAGACTGTAGGGGGAGCCCAGGAGCCAGAAATACAAATTCTTCATAATTCTGCTTTAAGCCATTCTGTTTCATGTATCAACTCACCGGCCACTTTACCAGGTGTACTCGTCATACACATGCATTTTACAGTTTAGGCCCTGTCCGCAATTATCAGGCCTCCCATCCACATGAATGCAACATTTAAGGTGACTGGAAACTGAAGTTTTTGAAATTGCTCTCCAGGGTGGAGATTTCTGAATACTCTGAATGGCAAAATGCAGGTTTTTGAAAACACTGACATCACGATGCTACCTTGCGCACTGTTGTTTCCAGCGAACAACTGGGTTTACTTCTTTATCACACTGTGACAGAACATCCTGCACTTACATTTGAATAAAAAAAAGCCTGATCAGGGGTGTGTGGGTGATTCTGTGAAACCCTATGGTTCTTTAAGCTTTTCTTTCCTGGTACAGATCAGAGAGACCAGCCGCTTCAGCTTTGCACTGTTAGCCCTATTAATGCCATTGATTTCAAAGAAATGATGGTGAGCAGGTATCTGCAGACCTACAGGATTTACCTAGCCCACAAACCTCAAGGCAACTGGTTGCCTTAAATAAATTAAGCATTGTTAAACAAATAAAAAAAATATATATGTAAAATACACCTAAGATGCTACCAAATTATTAGTAGATCAACTTGAATACATTCAGTTTGAATAACTCAATGTCTCAATACTTTCATTGAATCTTTCTAGTTAACCTAACCCAGAACCTCAACTGAGAGTGCGTCTGTCAAAAACACTGGCAGCATAATCTTGTGGAAATGCAAGAGTGAACACTGTAATACTGCCAGCATATAGTCAGACTCCAGCCTGCAATACTATGGCCAAGGAGTCATCCAGTATATACAATATAAATGTACCCCAAGAGGAGGTAGCCTGGGGAGGACGACTACACACTGATAGTGAGTGAGGGGAGAAAGGCACACCCCCTATGCATGAGTTTGACTTATCAAGTTTGCACAGCCCCACATAAGGCACATCCTAATGGTTACCATATCCCAGCTAACATGTCCGTGTGGGGCCTGTATGGGTAGCCCAACTGGGAACCAGAAACCAGTTCAGTCCTCAGGGTCCACGTTGGCCCCACATATGGATGCTCACCAGGGTCAGTGATAGGACCAGGAGGGGTTAAGCATGGGCTTCATCTGGGTTGTACAATTCACTCTGGGCCTAGTTGGGACCAATGTGAGATTAAGGTGGGCTATAACAGTGGGGCTCATTTGGGAAGCCCAACTGGGTCCCAGTAACAAAGTATGTACATGCACAGCCAGAGCCCCTGCCCACCTGGAACCCATCTGAAACCCATTTGGAACCTCTCAACTATTGATTCATGGGTTTGTTGGGCTTAATCAGCTTAACCATTTAACACAGCCAGACTAAGGTGTATTACTCAGTAACTACAGGGACGTCTGTATAAACTGGTGGGGCTCTTCTTTTTTAAGGGTTTAAGGGAGTTTAAGGGATAAAAGGTTCTTTTTATTTACCAAAATAGTTCAAAGAATCATCCACTGAGAGGTTCTTTTAGAGAACACCAAAGTGGTTCCTCCATGGTATTGTCCAAATATTCTTACTGTCATGCAAAAACTTGTATTTTCTATTTTCTAATGCTGTTCTTTACATTGTGACAAAATTTTATGATGGACTAATGGAAATGGTCCAAAATGACCTGGAATCAAGCCTTTTTACATTGACGTCCACCGAAAATAAAGGTTTTTGCATGACAGCCAAAATATACAGTATATACAAATAATTACCGTTGCTGGATGGACATTACTGCCACAAACGAGCTGGAGTTCATTGTTCATATCATGCTCTTACAATATAAGAATCTAATTAGTAAATGCTGTTAATACTTGCTCCTGATGTGTTGTACAGCACTAGTTGTGGGAGAGATCAATACCAGAATAACAGAAAGCCTCGTTTATTTGCTGTCTGCTCTGCTTCTCCTCTGACTTATATTCATCCAGCTTGTCAGTCCCGTCCCCCACCCCCCTACAGCAATGCTGCGTTTGAATGGCTGAACAATGGAGGCAGCAGACAGGAAAGAAGGCCCAGTGGCCTGCTTTTTCCCGCCACACACAGAATGACACTGGCCTGCCTTTGTGTAATCAGCATAGGATCGATCCATAGCTGTCTGGCTTTTGGCTAATTTATGACAAGCAGAGCGGGTAAGGCTCAGCAGGGCACAATAGTGGAGGACGGTGACAATTGCTGAAGGAGAAAGTCATCCAAAAGGGCTTGGAGCAATTGTTGAATGCGGTGGTTCAGAGGCTCAAAGATTGCTGCAAGGCATTCAGACATTGTTAAAGACCTGTACCAAACACTGGAGAGCCAAAAAGAATTGCATTGAAGAGGCTGTGAATGTAGCTACTATGCAGGATTAATGGGTTGAGTACATTTTTGGGGGCTTATTATGGAATGACTGTCAATGTACAGTTGCAGTAGAAATTAATTAACCTCTGTTGCAAATGAGGTTTGTTTTCTGCCATGTTCAGCTCCTCCTCTGTTGTGCTCTCTCTTCACTGGCTTCCTGTAGCTGCTACCTGCATCGGATTCAACCCCCTGACCCTGACCTACAAAGCCAAGACTGGACCAGCCAGCCCCTCCGTACTTGATGGCGATGGTCAAAAGCCGATCTGCACCAAGAGCCCTTCCAGCTTCAAGTACGGCTCGGCTCGACCCGACATCCTTTAAGATTCACGGAAGACGAGTGTCCAGACCCTTTTCTGTCCTGCACCGAAGTGGTGGAACGAACTTCCCCTGGATGTCTGGATGTCAGAGTCCAACGCTCACTGTCTTCAAACCTAGACTGAAGACCCTCCTCTTCTCAGAGTACTTGGGTGAAGAATAAAGTATTATGGTCTTCATATTGACTTTTGTTTAGTAGAATCTAAGCTTAGAGGTACGACTACATGAATGACGACTGCAGTCTTAAAATTATTGTAGTTTCAGCCCCTTCATGACTCAAACATCTTCAGTTCTTAGTAGAGCCCCCTTCTGCCAGCTTCTGGCAGCATTCCTGAGGAGTCCTGAGGAGCGTTCCTTAGCCCATTCCTCGTGGGCAGTGGCAACCCCCTTCTTCAAATCTCACCAAACAGCTTCTATGGGGTTCAAGTCAGGCGACTGTGAAGGCCACTCCAGAATCTTCCAGGACTTCTTCTAAAACCAAGCCTTAGAGGACTTTGAGGTGTGTAATAAGTGTTCTGTTAGAAGGTCCAATGATACCCTAGCACCAGCTTCCTGGTGTTTTCCTACCTTCTTGTCCTCCACATGCTGCAGGAAGTCATTGTGCGCAAGGCAAAGGTTCAGGAATATGTCCTGTACAGGGCACCAGTCCATCATATGGAGGTTCCTCTTATTTACAAACATAAGAAGAGTCAAAGAAGAGTATCGCTGCCAAATGCCCTACACCTCACTTTCTACATTTTTCATGACTTTTAGCCATGGGAGCATTAGAGAGGTCAGCAGAAGTGTCAAGTAACTAAGTACAAATACATCATTACCTCACTTAAGTAGAAATTTTGAGTATAGAAAATCTATACTGGAGTAATTATTTATTTTTCAGCCAACTTTTTACTTCTACTCCTTAAACTTTTTGCTCCATTACAAAACTTCTAGACAACGACTCCTCATATTTTCCTCCATGAAGCTCATGTTAATGCTCAGTAGAGCACAGAGACGCTCCTTTAATAGATCTGATATTACTGAAATGCTTCATTTTCAGTGGGCAGATCTGCAGCTGAAACAGGAGCCTAGTGCAGCCCAACATTTTTAACATCGACATTTTAATAGATCATTCTCCTCATTATGGCTTTTAGAGAAATGGGTTTTGGGGAGGGTAGTGCACTATAGACCCCTGTGGCACGGCCTAAGCTTTCAGCCTTTGTTTTCCTTCCATTACTTTTACTTTTCTACGTGAAGTGGTTCTGAAACCAGTACTTTTACACTTTTACTGGAGTAAAAAGCTTAAGTTGATACTTCAGCTTCTATAGAGGTCTTTTAAACCCTAGTATCTCCACTCACTTCTACCTGAGTAATGAATTGGAATACTTTTGACACCTTTGCAGGTCAGGTATGCCAGAGGATCACAAATGCTCCTCCAACTCATCCTGAAGGTATTAAAGGAGTTCTTGTGTTCTTGCTTAATCGTGACCCTTGTTATCAAATGACTTCTTTCATAATGGGACTTTATGAAAGGGCCGGTTTCTAGGACAGGGATTAAGCCAAGTCGTGGATCAAATTTTCCTTTCCGTAGAAAATCTCCTCGATTAGGCTTAATCCCTTTTTAGGAAATCAACCCTGTACCTTCCTCCCTGGACACCTGTTCTTCTAGCGTTTCTTCTAAAATCAATGGCTTTAATAGGGAGTTGATCCTTCTATGCTGCAGCAATAGCCTCTACTCTACTGCGAAGACTTTACACTAGATGTTGTTACAGTAGACATTGAAAAATCGCAGTGAGGATTTGATTGTATTCAACCACAAGTACATTATCATGGTCAGGTTCTGGGTGACAAACAACACTCTACTCAAGCCAAAGATATTGTTGCTCATAAAACTCATAAAAATGTGCTACAAATGGTTATTTAAGTGGTCAGACTCACATACATGAAATGTCCAAATGTTTGTGGACACCCCTTCTAATCAATGCATTCAGCTACTTCAAGTTGAACCCATTGCTAACACACACAGCTTGTCCAGTCCCTGTAGAGAAGTATTGTCAATACAATAGGACTTTCTGGAGCAGATATACATGAACCTATTGGCACCATTCTGCCTAATGCCAGGTGTGGGCTATAAAGAGGGGTATAAAGCCCCCCCAGCATTGAGCTGTGGAGCAGTGGAAGAACTGTGTTCTCTGGAATGATGGATGGTGCTCTATCCAATAATTTTGGGATAAGTTGTGGACCTTCTTCACACTCATATCTGGTTCTTCAAGAAGCCAAAAGTGGTTCTCAGATGATGGCATCCCTCAGAGAACCATTTAAAGCATCTTTATTTGTTGTAATGTTTAGAGTGTGAAGCTCTGTCAATTCTGAAAGCACAGTTCCACTGCTCCACAGCCCAACTCTTTGGAGGGGCTTTCTACCACTTTAGCTTGACCCTTGATACTTTGGCTCATGTGTGGTTCCTCCAGAGCAAACTATTCTATTGGCAGTGCTGTTCTATGGAGATCATATACGCTAACATGTATTTTAAACATTTGGCCGAATATTTGGTTGTCATAGGCACGGAAATGGAAATCTGGAGAAGTAAGGTCAGAAGGAACATCAGGAAACATACTGTGTCTGTTGAGATGTGTCTGGTTTGCAGTCTTTAGCTGGTCATGGGCTTAAAATCAGCTATTAAACAGTGTGATTTTATTTAAGATGGCATAATAATAATAATAATAATAATAATAATAATAATAATAATTAGAATATATATTATTTATAGGCGCCTTTCAGGACTTTTAAGGTCACCATACATAAAACAATAAAATTGAAGCAAAAAACAACATAAAAAACAATAAAAACAGGGAAGCAATTTCAAAATAACATGACATCAAGGGAGCAGGCTACAGACCGTATGCTGTCCTAAATTAATAAGTTTTGAGGTGTGATTTAAAAAAAATATCCAGGAAGTCAATGTTACGGATGTCTGGTGGAAGGGAGTTCCAGAGACGGAGGGGGGGCAGAGCGGCTAAAAGCTCCAGACCCCATGGTGGTCAAACGGGCTGGGGGGACAGTGAGACTAATGGATAAAGAAGATCTGAGAGTCCGGCTGGGTCTGTTTATGTAAAAGAGCTGGGGGATAGGAGATATGGGGGGTGAGGTGATGGATAGCCTTAAAGGTGAGCAGGATAAGTTTGTAGTCTATGTGAAATTTTACAGGAAGCCAGTGGAACTGTTGAAGAACTGGGATGATGTGATGAATAGATGAGGTTCTAGAGACGAGACGGACGGCAGCATTCTGAACCAGTTGTAGCTTACTAATGGACTTGAGGGGGAGACCAAACAGTCTGGTATCAACAGGTTCTGTTAGCTGTAGTTGGGTCTCTAATTAAAAGTGCTGCAATTTCCATCATTTTCAACCAATAAAGATGCAAATGCCTTTCCAATGAATCTGGAACCATTAAAGGTAAAGTGTGCCTTAACATTAAGCTTAAGCTGCACTGTGCTGTGACCTGTGGAATACACTGGAGGTAAAAGACAGTGTGGTAGTAATCAAGCAGACAATCAGGGAGAAGCTCACCATGAGTGAGAGTATGCTCAAACAGCTGCTGCACAAACGACCTCTACAGAGGGGCACTCCGAAATAGGATTTATGGGCAATAATCCAGGGAAGTGCATTAGAATTTGCATTTGAAATTCATACACAACGCGTGGGCTCTTAAGGTCAACAAATTTGCGAAAGTTGAGGGTTTCAGGAAACCTATCTTTTTATGCAAATTGCCTCCAGTCAAGAGGCCACTGAAAGCCTACGAAAGGTAAATGTATGTCATTCTGAGGCCTCTCAGACTATACGACTCACTCAAAAGCAGTGATACCTGCACCGGTGATCTAGGTGATTGGCTGGTCTGTGAATGTAAACTGTGTTAAATGATGAAAGTTGTGGTTAACTTAAAGGCAAATAAACTTGATTCGGATTTTCGATTTATCCAAAAAATCTTACAAATGCAATAAACACCCTTCAATCAAATACACAGTGCTCTGCAATTGTTCTTTAATTGTCAGGACAAAAGTATATGGACAAAAGTATTGGGATACCTGTTCATAAATTGTTTCTTCTGAAATCAAGGCTATTACAAAGAGTTTATCCTGCTTTTGTTGCAGTAACTGTCTCTACTGTCCAAGAAAGAAGGCTTTCTAAGAATGTTAATGAGATCAGGATGTTGGATGGATCACCACCCCACCTTATCCCCAGTTCACTGACTCATCCCAAAGCACTGGATGGAGCAGCATCCATTGTTTTAGCTCAATGCTGGGGGGCTTTATACCTCTTTTTATAGCCCACGCCTGGCATTAGGCAGCATGGTGCCAATAGGTTCATGTTCACCTACTCCAGAGAGTCCTATTCTATTGGTAGTACTTCTCTACAAGGATTAGGTAAGCTGTGTGTGTATGTGTGTATTTGCATATCTGTGTCAGCAATGGGTGCAGCCTAAAGAAGCTGAATGCATTTATTCGAAGGGGTGGCCACAAACATTTGGACTATAGTGGACTTGTAATGATAACAACATAATATTGCATTATGCAAATGTTGCAGTATGGGGATCAGATGTAAATGTAAATCAACATTGACTTACAGTGAATTTGTGAGGAAAGAAAAGTCAAAGTAAATCTGTGGAAACATCTCCCAGCGGATTTCTGCATAAACACTGACAGAGTGGAAGCTGTCAGAATTCCTGAAACTGAGGAATGAAGAACTTGAACTAAATGGCAGTTTGACTGGGAATTGATTAAATGAACAGACTCAGCTGAGAGCAGGATTGCACTGTATTGATGCTGCAGGCCTTAAAAACGACCAGCAAGGTTCCACAGTTCTAATTGGGGCATATAGGTTTTGGTTCAGATTGGTCTAATTAACCTTTCATGCTGTTGCACTCGTAATATGTTGAAGACCGATAATAGTACATACCATGCTTATACCACATATGGCTGTTTGAGAATAGCGTATGGCTGTAGGAGGGGAGAGAACTTGACTGAGACCTGGAGCTGGAGTCCTGGGTATGTTCTGCTTTAAGCTAGAAGGCTGAACAGGTGGGTCTGAGAGATAGACCTGAGGAAGAGGAAGGAGATGGGGAAACTAAAATATAGAGATGTAAAAGTTAAGATATATAAGATATATTATAAGATATAATATATTTTAAATATATAAGATTAGAAGGAAGAGGAGGTTTAAGCACTATCCTCCTCCCAAATGTATTCCACAACTCCATTAAAAAAGGTTACACTCATACTGGAACATGTTATTCAAGGTAGCATTTAGAACTATTTGCAGTTTCTTCAGCAGCCCTGATTTAAGACGAAATCCTGAGCCAAGCTGTAGAAATCACTGAAGCCTTTTGATCAAGGTGATGTTTTACAAACAATAGCAACACTTAACATCACGTATCAGATCAAATAACATTGATCACACTCTGAACTGCAATACTGAGAGTAATATTCACAGTAAAATATGAAAACATATTGAGAGAACTTACTGAGAACTTATTTAGAGAACTTACTGAGAACTTATATTGAGAGAACTTTTCTTTAGAAAACCTATTGAGAGAACTTACTGAGAGAACTTTTGTTGAGAGAACATATTGATAGAACCTACTGAGAAAACTTATTGAGAGAACTTACTGAGAGAACTTATTGAGGGAACTTTACTAAAAAAAACTTGCTGAGAGAACCTATTGAAAGAACTTTTATTGAGAGAACTTTTATTGAGAGAACTTTTCTTTAGAAAACCTATTGAGAGAACTTACTGAGAGAACTTTTGTTGAGAGAACATATTGATAGAACCTACTGAGAAAACTTATTGAGAGAACTTACTGAGAGAACTTATTGAGGGAACTTTACTAAAAAAAACTTGCTGAGAGAACCTATTGAGAGAACTTTTATTGAGAGAACTTTTATTGAGAGAACTTTTCTTTAGAAAACCTATTGAGAGAACTTACTGAGAGAACGTACTGAGAAAACATATTTAGAGAACTTATTGATAGAACTTACTGAGAGAACCTATTGAGAGAACTTTTATTGAGAGAACATATTGATAGAACTACTGAGAGAACCTACTGAGAAAACCTATTGAGAGAACTTATTGAGAGAACCTTTCTTTAGAAAACGTATTGAGAGAACTTATTGAAAGAACTTACTAAAAGAACTTGCTGAGAGAACTTGTTGATAGAAAGTATTGATAGAACTTACAGAGAAATTTTATTGTGAGAACTTTTACTGAGAGAACTTGCTGAGAGAACTTATTGAGAGAACTTATTGATAGAATGTATTGATAGAATTTACAGAGAAATTTTATTGTGAGAACTTTACTGAGAGAACGTATTGAGAGAACTTATTGATAGAATGTATTGATAGAATTTACAGAGAAATTTTATTGTGAGAACTTTATGAGACTTATTGTGAGACTTTGCTGAGAGAACCTATTGAGAAAACTTTCTGAGGGAACCTATTGAGAAAACTTGCTTGAGAGAGCTTATTGAGAAATAAGAAGAACCACAAGAACCTTTACTGATGTCCTTGTGGTTGAATGCAGTGTTGAGCAATGTTTCATTGTTCCACATATTTCAAAAGAAGTATAGACTGTTACTGCAGCAAAGCCTAGTCATGAACTACACAGCAATTCCAGTGGAGATTTTCCATCCATTCTTAATTCCTGTCCCAGAAACCGGCCTGTGGTTTACATGAAGGTCATATTATTAAAGAAGCGATGTGATAACAGCTGCTACAATTAGACAAGAACAGGAAGCCTGTACATTAATTTGTAGTATACGGGAATGGGAATAGTATTTTCACATGGCTGTTTTTTTATGTGGATCATAACCCAACAGTGTTTCTGTCCACTCTGTTACACACTTTCCTTGTTTGTCCTCTCTGTTGCTGCACAATTTGTGTTAGTCATCCTTTAGTACTTCATTAGCGGTCATTTCCTAGCCACAGGATTAGGACTGGCTGTATTCTTAGTCCAGCAGTTGCAAAGACCTAAAAAAGTCTGGCATTATTGCTGCAACTGATCAACTTGTACCAACCCAACACCCACTAACATGTCACTGTCATGCTAGTATTACTGCAGTGCTTTAACGTCCAGATAATACCTGCTCAGTGCTGGGTGGTCCCACCACTGAGACATATGCAGAGAAACAGGAGGACAACAGTCTCTAATTGTCAAACTAAGGCCTCATTTACACATATTTGGATATTTCCAGCAGTAATTCTGAAAATCGGCCCTAAAACACTTCTTAGATCATGTGAGCCCACACTGTAAGAAGTGGTTTTACGTAGTAAAAAAACTTTGAACTGGGTTTATTCGACTCAAATAAAATAAAAGACTTTTAATAAAGACTTTTATCTTAAATTAAGATTCATCCGAAGTATTTATTTGCATTAAATAAACCCAGTCCAAATGCTTGTTAACATATGAAGTAATTTTTATAGGTTGAACAGACAAACCACTTTTTTACAGCGTAGCAGGAGGCGCTAACGCCTCAGTTTGATGTCAAATTCCACAAGAGCAAATGTAATAGCCACAACAGTCCTAAATACTTACGTAACGTTGCCTTCATGTACATGACAGGCCAAGTTTCTGGGACAGAAGAAACCCAGGAGCACTTCTTAATAAAATAATTAGGTTAACTTAAAAACTACAGAATTTCTTGGGGATTTGGGATCACTTCCAGACTGTCTACGGGGTATTCCTGTCGCAGCCTAATGACTTTGGGTAGGCTCCAGACCCACCACACCCCTGACCAGGAGGAAGAGTATAAGAAGATTGATGGGTGGATGGGTGGAACCTCCAAATACTGTAATGGTTTCATACTAATTAAGTCATTTTTCAAGTCAGGTTTTGTGTTACCAAAATACATCAGGAGCAAACATTTATAGTATTTAATAATCAGATCCTTATATTCTAAGAGGGTGGTATGAATGGTGATCTTCAGCTCTTTTGAGGCTGTAAAGTTCATATGCACTGTATATTATGGCTGTCATCCAAAAAAAAAAAAACCTTATATCTCCAAAACAGAAGCTTTTGACCTTCTAAATTTTCAATAGAAGTCAATGTAAAAAGATTCCAAGTCAGATTCACTTGCCCCTCAAATGGCAAGGAGCCCCAGAAAAGCTCAGACATCAGTCCTAATGGCTGTAACCTAAAAAATAACATTCTAAGTTGTGTTAATTTCCATGTAGTTAAAGAATAATACGCCTTTTGATGCAACAAGCAACAATATGCAAAATAATAAGCAATAATATTGGGAAATTAACTGATTAAACTTACTTCTCTCATAAAATTATTATTCCTGAGATACAAGATTTCCTTGTAATACTGGTCATCATTAGTCCAGTCCCTTTACGGCCTAGTGCACCGCTAGCTAAAGCTGTTACCAGCATTTTCAAACTACTCAAATATTTCAAGCCCTTTTTCTGCAGTAAGAATTGTGACTAATGTTGTCAGCACATGGGTTTGAACCAGAAACCTTGTACCAAACTCAGAAGCTACAGGTCCAGGAAAAAGTAAGATGCTGCAGCCTCCACTTTCTGACCAATCTGACCCTCTGTGTGGTCTAAAATCTCAGCATGAAATTCTCTCAACCATTCAGTTTGCTTTTAAAGCAACTTTTGACCGGAGTTACACACCGATGAACTTGCACCAATGATTTACATCCTTCACACTTATGCTTTTAAAGACACTTGGAGAGTTCCATAAACTGCAGCCCTCAAAATGCATTCACCTTTGCCTTCCTATTCGACTTTACAACTGACAGCTTTTGACTGAAGGTCTATCGCTGCTTAGAGCAAGAAGTTTAAAGCCATGTCCGAGGCCTCTGAGAGGGTAAGCAGCCTTTTCTACAAAAGCCTGAGTAATACAGGGCCCAACCAGAAGAGTTGCAGTTTTAAGTATATGTACACTTGTCATTGACATGAATGTCATGGTCATACCGGTCTTTCAATTTCTTTTCTGAGGCAGAATTTGTGACAACATTTATCTTTAATAGAAAAAGAAAAACATGAATTCGCTGCACAAGTTTTACATTTCTACATACACGGTCAAAAATCTTCCTACAGCACGTCTAATATTAGGTTAAATGTCCCTTGGCAAACTGCACCTTGACCAGGCACTTTTGGCAGGCATCAATACGTTTCTGGCAGAATTCTGATTGGATATTTGATCAGCCTTCTTGGCAGAAGTTCAATTGAATTTGTTGGTTTTCTGGCACAGACCTGACTTTTAAGTACAGTCCACGTATTTTCGATGGGGTTGAGGTCAGGACTTTGGGCAGGACATTCCAAAAGCTTTATGCTTTATGCCTGCTTTATCCATTCCACAACTTCCTTTCATGTGTGTTTGGGGTCACTGCCCTGTTACTCCACCTTCTTCAGTATTCAATCCACTATGTGCTAATGTACCAGTTCCACTGATAGCATGATACCACCACCACCATCGTACTTAACAGTTGGTACAAAACCTGCTTCAGGTGGATCTTGAAGGTGTCCATTTTGGAGCAAGGGCTTATTTTATGGACGACTCTCAGCCTCTTAGTTCTTGAGAAGTAAAATTTGATTGACTGTAGAAAGTAACACTGGTGTTCCAGGAGCTTCCAGATTATGACAAGCATGTGTCTTGGTGGTTCTTGGGCTGTTCCTGAACCTCTCAGCTGAGGTGTTTAGGTCTTTTTATTTGGGGTTTGACCTTGGCAAAGCTGGCAAAAATGTTTGAACTGATGAGCTTGGAATCCTCAGGTTTAGAATTTAGAAATTTCTCCAAGAGATCCTTCTCAGATCTGCTCTGAGCTCCTTGTACTTTCCCATTGTACTGTGTTGCTCAATCCAATGTGCGCTGTCAAACAAACCAGCTACCAGCTGTAGTCCATCATGATCACTAACAGGAAGTTAGGAGGTATTGGCGATGACAATTTAAAGATCTAATCTAAGGCTACAATTACCCAGCAGGTAAAATGGCCCAAATCTGATTTTTTAAAACCTTTTAATATTAACCTCTATTTGACAATCTGACAATTCAACAGTTTTCAACTCCTAAACTGATGAGCATGCATTTTGAAGCTAAGGAAGGAGCCACACTTTCCTCTGACCCATTCATCCAGAGTTAAACAAGCAAAGTTAAGTCTGCGGCATATGAGATATGTATCCGAATCGGAACCGGAGTTAAACATGGCCCCATCTGGGCTGTATATTGCACATGGGGCCTAGATGGGACCCATGTTAGGTTAAGGTGGGCTGTAATGATTAGGCCTGTTAAGAAAGCCCAACTGGGTCCCAGTAAAAACGCATGTACATCCGAGGATTGGATCTGGTTCGAATCCCGGGTCGTGCTGCTTGCCATCAGCAGCCGGAGTCTGAGACAGCACAATTGGCCTTGCTCTCAGGGATGAGCGAATGGCACTTCCTCCCCACATCACTCCCAGTGTGATGTTGGTCAGCACAGGCGTCTGTCAGCTGATGTTTTGGAGCTTAGGAGGGAGCTGCACTGTCCTCCGAGCGAGCTGGCTAGCTAGCAATGCTGCATCAGTTGCAGTTGGAAACAAGGCGGTGGCTGATTTTACATTGGGGGCAATTGCTAGTGATAGGGGAGTTTACATGAATGGGGGTTGGGTTATTGGCCTTCCAAATTAGGTAGAAAATGGGTAAAAGGGTATATACAAACCCCATGAGAGCCCACATTCCACCCCCTGAGTCCCACATGAGCATGTCGGCTCGGATATCTCTGGTCATTGTGGCCAAACACCTCAATCTTTGTCTCTTCTGACTACGAAACTTTCGACACTCGAGACTGAAGGTGTCGATTCCATGGCTTCTCAGTCAACAACGATGTAAAACTCACTTGACTGTAGACTATACATCACTACCAAAGTGGAGAGCTGATGGAGTGCAGCAGTGCTGCTCCAGGTATGACAAACCAAATGAATGTAGCCGAATGCAAATGAGAACAGGGCTGCAGGGCCGCCTGGATTAGAACTTACCGTTGACTGTAAAAGGTGTGGAAGTCTATTGGCTAAGCAGCCACACTGCAGACTGAAATCTATGACACTGCTTGTGTACAGAGTTGCGAAGAGAGTGTGATGAGTGGTTTTCCCCCTCCCTTTGTACTTTCTCCTAGCTTTAAACAGACACACTCCACTGCAGACGCTTTATCTTCAGCCCTAAGTGGATGGTGGCTTCATCAGCATATCACACACAGCGCTGACGGCCAATCCAGTCGGCTCGGCGGCAA
This sequence comes from Salminus brasiliensis, assembly GCF_030463535.1. Classification (NCBI taxonomy): domain Eukaryota; kingdom Metazoa; phylum Chordata; class Actinopteri; order Characiformes; family Bryconidae; genus Salminus; species Salminus brasiliensis. The sequence goes on from NC_132886.1 coordinate 7,377,722, forward strand.
AGTGATATATTGCACATCCGTGCCACGCAAGCGATGAACAATGTGAATTCATTTATTTATGAACTTCGAACCCTGCCTCTTCTCTCCATTCACCTATTCCCTCAGCCTTTCTCCCCACTTTCATATTTAAGAAAAAGAGAATGGAAAATATGCAATAAAATATTCAGGCGCGAAGTGCAGTTGAAGTTTTCCAGGGGAACAAAAAAAAAAAATCTTGCAAATTAAAATCTGCTGCTTTCCTGAGGCGGGCTACGAGTCCGCATTGACAAGCCCTGCATGAATTCATCGCTGCAGCTTCTGGAAAAGAGAGGACTAAAAAAAGTGGGAAGTTTTAGCATTTAACAGCATTTAAACCCTTGTCTAAAATTCTGTCCTATTAATACGGTTTGGAAATGGAAGAGCTGCTTTCATATTAAAGAAGATCTAGAAGAGGGTTAAAGGAATCCTTAATGTTGATCACTGCCTCCCCACTGCTCCCCCCTCCTTCCCTCACACATGGTTCCACCCACTGAATTATAGATCAAATATCGCTGTCAGTCAGTAGTGCTGACATCGGTTAATCAGCCGCAAAGACTTGATGACAATTTATCATAAACGATGATGGGAAATCGTCCTTGTTTTGACAGCGTAAGGACGCGAGCTTGTCTTTGCTGGAGGGTAGGGGGAGAAGCACTTCAGATGACAGATGAAGAAGTGTTAAGGCCACAGGAGTCCTGGAACGGCTGTGGTGGGTCAGGGGCCGAAATAACAAAGCAAAGGTCTAGCTGCTTTCCTCAGCGCTCTCGGTCAACTGCTTCCGAGATGTATGATGATCCTTTCGTCGTTGGGGAAGAAAAGCGTGTAATTTGCCATATATGTGTAAGACCTTAACCTACACCTTAATCTACACCTTAACCTACCCCTTAATCTACCCCTAAACATAACCTTAAGCTACACCTTAACCTACACCTTAATCTTCACCTTAATCTACCCCTTAACCTACACCTTAATCTACCCCTAAACATAACCTTAATATACCCCTTAACCTACACCTTAATCTACCCCTTAATCTACATCTTAACCTACCCCTTGATCTACACCTTAACCTACCCCTCAACCTACCCCTAAACATAACCTTAACCTATCCCATAATCTACCCCTAAACATAACCTTAATCTACCCCTTAACCTACACCTTAATCTTTACCTTAATCTACCCCTAAACATAACCTTAATCTACCCCTTAACCTACACCTTAATCTTTACCTTAATCTACCCCTAAACATAACCTTAATCTACCCCTTAACCTACACCTTAATCTTTACCTTAATCTACCCCTAAACATAACCTTAATATACCCCTTAACCTACACCTTAATCTACCCCTAAACATAACCTTAAGCTATACCTTAACCTACACCTTAATCTACCCACAGTCATAACGTTATTCTACACCTCAATCTACACAGAAACCTACAATTTATTCTACCCACAATCATAACCTTATTTTACACCTTAATCTTCACCTTAACATACACCTTAATCCACCCCAAAACATAACCTTAATCTACACATAAACCTATTCCTTAATCTACACCTTCATCTTCACCTTAACCTACCCCTTAATCTACACCTTAACGTAAACCTTAAATCTACATATAAACCTACACCTTAATCTTCACCTTAACGTAAACCTTAATCTACCCCTAAATATAACCTTAACCTACACCTTCATCTACACTTTAACCTACACCTTAATCTTTACCTTAACCTAGCCCTTAGTCTACATCTAAACGTAGTCTTAACCTACACCTTAATCTACACTTTAATCTACATCTTAATCTTCCCCCTTAATCCTCACCTTAACCTCCCTCTTTATCTGCCCCTAAACCTAACCGTAACCTACACCTAAATCTAACCTTTACTTACACATTAAACTACACTATAACCTACACCTTAATCTGCCCCTAAACCTAATCTTAATTTACACCTAAATCTAACCTTAATCTACACCTAAACCTAACCTACACATTAATCTACACCTAAACCTAACCTTAACTTACACCTTAACATGCAAAAGTGTGTGAATGACAGAATTCGGATTTCCGATTCTGTGGGTAAATCGGGTATCAGGGAGATGCTATCAATATTTGCGATAATCCTGCGAGTTGCAGGACATGTGGGATGTCTGGGGATGCAGCCTTTGTGTTTGTTGACACAAAATCTTTGCGTAGATATGCCACATTTCATTTCAGCAGCCGGAGCCTAAGAGAGCACAACTGGCCATGCTCTCTCTGGGTGGGTAGATGGATCTTATCACTTCCACTGTGATGCAGGTAGGTGTATCATGTACGATGTATCAGAGCTAGAGCTCAGACTCAGCTAAACTGGGGAGAAAAAAAAAAACACATTACATGAGGGCTTGTGCAACCTGTCCTGTATCGACAAATCGCTTATCAATTATCCGGTTATTGGTTAAATATTTAATTTAGATTATTTCAACAATTTCTGTTTCCATAGCAACATCAACAATCCTTTGAGACATTCCCTTTGACAGCATTCCCTGCTGACAAAATTAGAAGATGCTATTAGAAGGTATTATGGGTTACCTACAGATCAGGCTAGCTACGTAGCTAGCATTACTGATGTGTTTCCTTAACTGTCAATTGCAAAAATGTGTAAGTTCAACTTTCCGAGTTAGAAACCGGACCAGTGCTGCCGGGAAAAGGCTGCATTGCTGTTAGTGAGGAACAGTACTCGTGCACTTTGATCTTCCGTGGGAAATAACGGAATAATTGCTTTTTTCTTACCATTGTTTTTCTGCTCTTTGCTGACCTGCAGCTGCAGAGGGAGAAAGTAAGAGTGGTCCACCCCCGCGCTCCCTCTCTCCTTTCTTTCCTTCCCACTCTCTCATTCCTCAGCCAGGCAGCGGGCTGAGACGGAGCAGCGGCCGTCCTGCCTCATTGATTTCCGTGTTGTCTGGCATTACCGGAGCACGCAGGAGATGATGGTGTTCAATGCGAGGTGGAGAGTGAAGGAGGCTCCAAACGACTCAGGCAGAACACTCCTCCAGTGTGAGGACAAGAGGAGAACTTACCTCTGTACGTTCTTCAGCATCTGCAGACAGAGCCTTTTCCTTTATCCACTTCTGCTGCGTGTGGTCGGCTAGAAGTGATTGGCCACAGCGGGCCATTACATTAATTACATTAACCAGAACATCACATGTCAAAACCTTTGCATCAGAACCGAGAGCATTAGCATTAGCATTAGCATTAACAGCTAAACCGTTTACTCAACTCTTAGTCATGGCTAAAATCTACTCACTAGCTAGGTCTCCACCGGACAGGATGAAGGTTAGTGCATGCTTCATCTGAGACAATGGCGCTGTCCACGCAACACCATGAGACACACTTGAAGGAGAACCCTAACTGCCAGCTCTGTTACACCATCTAACATTAGTCCATGCTTCTATCCACCCAGAGAAAGTGAGCCCATATGTGCTCTCAATGACTTCCAGCCATGGATAGCTGTGGCACTGCCAGAGATCAAACTCTTGGTTTTCTGACAACAGGCCCAAGGATGGTTCCACGGCTCCAAAGGTGTAAAATTCAGACTAATGGGTCCAGTCTGTTTTGCCAAATACACACAACCTGTCTGCCATGTAGTCGAAGAAGAATTGAGAAATCAGTGATGCTACAGCCATGCTGCTTTTCTCCGTTAGCTTTTTAAAAAGGGATTAATGGAAGGAAACTCTTGCAGAAACTGTACAAATGTCACATTCTACTATGGTTGAGTTTAGGATTAGGTTTAGGATAGGGGTTAGTTCAGTTTAGGTTAGGTTTAGGTTGAGGTGTTAGGTTAAGTTTTGGGTTAGATTGAGGTCTAGTAGGTTAAGTTTAGGTTAGGTTAAAGTTCAAATTAGGTTTAGATGTAGTAGGTTAAGTTTAGGTTTAAATTTGGTTTAGGTGTAGTAGATTAAGTTTTGGTTCAGGTTGAGGTTAGTATTTGGTTTAAGTGTAGTAGGTTAAGTTTACGTTTAGGTTGAGGTGTAGGTGAGATTAAGTTTAGGTTATGTTTGGAATTAGGTTTAAGTGTAGTAGGTTACGTTTAGATTAAGGTTAGAATTAGGTTTAGTAGGTTAGGTTAAGTTTAGAATTAGGTTGAGGTGTTAAGTTAAGAATTAGTTGTAGTAGGTTAGAATTGGGTTTAGGTGTTAAGTTTAGGTTAGAATTAGGTAAAGGTGCACGTATTTGTCACTGTACAGTGTACAGAGAAATGTGTCCTCTGCATTTAACCCATCTGGCAGTGAACACACACATGTGGGGGAGCAGAGAGGGTAAAGGGCCTTGCTCAAGGGCCCAACAGTGGCAGCTTGCCGAGCCCGGGAATCAAACCCACAACCCTGTTATCGATAACCCGGCGCTCTAACCGCTGAGCCACCACTGCCCCTGCAGGTTAGGTTAAGATTAGAATTAGGTTTAGGTGTTGTAGGTTAAGTTTAGGTTAGGTTAAGTTTAGAATTAGGTTTAGGTGTTGTAGGTTAAGTTTATGTTTAGGTTGAGGTGTAGGTGAGATTAAGTTTAGGTTAAGGTTAGAATTGGGTTTAGGTGTAGTAGGTTAAGTTTAGGTTGAGGTTGGGGTGTAAGTTAGTCTTTTAGTCACATGTACAAATTCCTCCTGAGACCAGACTGTTAAAGAACCTTTAAATCAGTATAGAACCCTAATATCAACTTAACCTAGAATTGTTCTTCTGTACTCAAAGAACCTTTATTTTGAAGAGTGTAGCAAAAGACAAATGGATTACTGACTGAAACTAAAACTAGCCTTCAGCAGCACTACAAACTAGCTAACATTTTTGAAGAACATGAGACTAGCAAAGAAGTGGAGAGAAATACTAACAATTGCAAGTAAGTTTTGGTAACAACTGAGGTAACAAACTACCAAAGTGCATCATAGTAAGAATGAAGTAAGGTATTTTCATTCTGAGTTTCAGTATCTGTTCATGTCAGTTGGTCATTTAGGAGGCGATCGCAATTAAAACATATTGGGATATTGCCTCAGTCCTTTGAAATATGGTAGGTCAAATGTCAGCTAGCTCTGTGGTTCCATCAGCCTTGTCAGGGGCGATTAAACCACTTGAAAGCCAAACAGAAATCTTCACCTCAAATCCCTCGAAAAATATTTCCTTAGATTTGATTGTTTACATAGACGCAGGACTGGATAAAGCTTTTCAAAACTGTTCAGGCCTTTTTCATTATTTTTTACCCATGACTCACCTTAGAAGTCACCTTATTAGCTCTCTTGTCAAGGCTGTTTTTTTTACCTCCTTTGCAGCATTACACGCCTCCGTCTCAAATTCAGTAAGAAAGATGCAAAACCTCTAGTTCATGCCTTCATAACCACTTGTCCTGACAACTATAATGCCCTTTCATTGGCCTGCCCTCTAAATCCATTGCTGTATGACAGTACATTCAAAATTCCACACCCCCTCGCTCTGCAACTTACACTGCTTAAGTTACTGCACTTATATAATAAAAAATACCTCTTTTAACCTTTAAAGCCCTTCATGATCTTCAATATCTGTTCGAGCTACTCTATCCATTCTCCCCGGCCCATCCTCTTAGATCCTCTAAGACATGGTTTATTTGCAGTTTCCAAGTTTCGATTCTTTTCTATGGGTAACAGATTTTTCAGCCTAAACTCTGGAACAAACTCCCACAGGGTCTCCACAGCATCTCCTCCATCTCAACCTTTAAATCACAAACCACAGTCAAAGCCTGAGCTCGACTTTCTGTCCTACCCATCTGGATCTGCTGATGTTGAACCAAATCATACTGTATCACGGGTTGTTTTTTTTATTATTCCTCCTATCTTTCTGTGCTTTTCTTTTTCTAATGTTTCTAATGTTTCTTCTCCTTGATTGATCCATTATTGATCAATTATATTTGAAAGAGGGCAATGAACCAAGGAACGTTTGGAGAAAAAACAGGTGCAGAAGTTCATGTAAAGAACACCTTTCCAACTGCTTAGGGGTAGATTGATCATGCTTTGTGCTTGTGTTTCAGCCAGTGGCATAGGAAACTGGTTTCGCTGGTTGAGAAAACAGCGGATTCAATGAAATGTCAGCAAATTTTGGAAGCAAACATCACACCCTCTATGAAAAATTAAAAAATAAAATGATAAAATTAATAAGAGGATGGTGTCTACATAAGGTTATGATCCTAAACACACCTCAAAATCCACAATAGACTGACTCAAGCTGAAGGTTTTGCCATAGCCCTCATAGCCCCATGACCTAAACATCATCAAAAATGTACCACTGGAGGTAGACCTCAAAAGAGCAGAACAGCAAGACGAGACATTTGCAAGGAAGAATTGGCAAAGATCCCTCAAACAGAAGATCTACATAACAACCAGTGCAAAGACAACAGCGTCATGGAGGCCCCACCTCAAAATGTACAGGCCTTGAAGGATCTGCTGCTATTGTCTTTGTGCCTGATACCACAGATATCATGCCCTTCGGAGGTCTTATGGAGGCCATGCCTCGAATGTTCAGCTCTGTTATGGTGGTACACAATCTTAGGCAGGTGGTGCTAATGTTATGGCTGATCAATGTAATATTATATATCACCTAACTTTAACTTGCTATTCTTACCCCAAATACACATTCAAATATTCTGTATCTTAACCATGATGGGTGCTGACAGCTTTGTAGGAACGTTCATTGATATTCCAGACAGAGCCGTCCACTCTCTTCAGTATGTTCAGAATTCAGCAGCTAGAATTCTCTCGCATTCTGAAACATCTGCCCACATCACCCCAATTCTCTTTCACTTACAGTGGCTACTCATTATCCCACTACACATGCAATTCAAACCTGCATACAAATCTCCCACTGCCCTGTCCACACACTTAGGTCTTCTGCTGCTGAACTTCTGTCTATCCCTAAAATCAGACTCGACTCTGCTGGGGCAGATCTTTCAGCATCAATCTATGGAACACATTACCACAATCTCTCCGTCTCTGTGCTCTTCACTCGCTCCTCTATTAAAGCTGAGCTCAAATCCTACCTCCTTTTTTTCCATACCCTGTTGAAAACTGCAGTTTAGGACCAGCTGTTTTTGATGGTTTAGCTGGATTCAGATGATCTAAGCTGGTCACAGGTGGTGGAAAAGCCAGGTGGTTAGTCATCCAGCTGCAGACAGCTGGGAAGCACTTGACCAGCATAGCGTATATTTTTTTTGGGGGGCGGGAGTAGCTAGTCTACCAGCAAGACCAACTTGACCAGTAAAGCCAATAAAGCTGTTTGACCAGTTTGGTCAAGTTGGTCTTACTGGTTGAGCAGCATAGTCAAGACTGGTCAACCAGTGCGACCATACTGATCATGCTGGCCGACCAGCATGGATTTAATGGTAATGCTGTTCATGCTAATCAGCATAGTCATGTTGATCAGCCAGCTTGCTCCTGCTTGTCATGCTACTTCAGCAGCATGGGCATGATGGTCATGCTGGTCACACTGGTCAATCTGCGCAGTCATGCTGACCATGCTGGTCGACCAGTATTAATTTATTGGTCAACTAGCTTAGTCTTAGTTGACTAGCATGGTCGGGTTGGTCATGCTTGTAGACCAGCTAAGCCATCAAACGAAAACATGCTCAATGCTGGTCAACCAAATTAGCCCATTTGTTTTTTTAATTCACTTCATTCTCCTCCTCCTGCAAGCAGATATAAAAAACCCATCCCCTCACACAGTTGACTGTGCTCTCTCTTTTAAAAAAAAGTGGCCCTGAAATCCGGCCTATAAATCCGGCCTATTATTCAGACAAATTGGCATAAGTGCATGTAACTGCTGTCATGTGGTGTTCAGTTCATGGTGGGCATTGATGGGCACGATTATTCTGTTCCCATAAAGAGAAGACACATATATTTCACATGTGAAGTGCCAAGAACAGCCATGTGACCACACATAAACACATGGCAAGAATCACTTGGGACCACATGCTCTTAAACAGCATGTTCTCAAATTTAACTTGACCACAAGTGTCTTAAAACCACGTGTGAAGGTGATGTTTCAATCTGTAAGGGTAGAGAAGGACATCATCAGTGCTGTTTCACTGGTCTAACAGTGGAGCGTTCGAGCATCGGTGCTAAAGGAAGCTAGCTAGATAGCCCTAGTGTGTTTTAAATGTTGTATTACATAATGTAGCAAGAAGAAGAGGGCATCACTGCAGTACGTAGGTAGACATGTTGATGTACATGGAGCTTACATGGTTACATTTCTTCTATATTCTTCTATTATCTATTTAGAGTGCCTGTTGAATAGCTGATGGGTAACTTACTAAAACTGAACAGAAATGAATGATGATTAACAGTGGTTAATAAGGCTAGTTAGGCTTTCTAATGGGAACCATTAGGGACCATCAGATTCTTCTGGAAAAGTATAAAGGTTGTCTAGAACCAGTCAGAGGTCACTTGAAAAACCGTTATAAAATCCTTTATTTATTTTAAATGATAAATATTCACATGCAAATGTGAGAGCACAGTTTTTATGGTTCTATATATGGTTCTATATAACCCAATTCTTGGGAGTTTCACTATTTTTACAAGTAAGGAACCTATTTTCAGAATATAGAGCCCTATATAGAACCTTTTTCAGGATCTGATTCCCTTATTTTTAAGTGAAGTGAGTAGAAGATGAACTGGCCTCCAGAGACATTCGATCTTCATGTGAACAATACTGAGAGATGGAGGTAACTTATCTAAAATAATTAGTAAAATGTAATGAATATGTTTTCTTCATTAGAATTAGAAGTTAGAACACCCCTGCATTGATGACTAAGTAAAATATCAAAATTTCACAATCAGGGTATTTTTTGATCAAATTACCCTTAAAATAAATGAAGGGTCTTTTCAGTTGTATGTGTTTATATGATTATATATCACCTCCATCTCTCAATATTGTTGACATGAAGATTTAAGCAAATGTCCAGATGTTTCAATATGTTCAAAAAGACAGAGGTTTTCAAGGGTCAAGCGTTTCACAAATCTTGACCATGTCCGAGCCACTGTGGGTTTATGCCTGAATTTAGCGGAGTTTCACTGCAGGGGAGACAACTGATTGGTTGGCCTGACCAACGCGTGAAGGATGAAGGCAGTAAATCCATCTTTGTCAAATCTCCATCCAATCTGCCATTGCGTGATTCTCTGAAAAGTGACAGGCTTGTGTTTGACGCATGATGTCTAAGGCATGACGCTCAGTGTGAAAATGATTTGTTGTTTGAGCTTAAACGCACTCGACTGCCTCACCGTTTAATTGAATGTAAAACAGACAAGTTTTAAGGTCATTTACAACTTTTTCTTTTCTTATTTCTTTGGTTCTGCTTTAACTTTGCTGTGTTTACTTTTGGTGGGAGTGCAGCGATATGAGAAAGAATCTCAGTCACAGTGACCTTTATTTGGTCAAGAACTTTATGTGAAGTCTGCAGACAAAAGAGATGGATCATTTTTATCACTGACGCGCAGCACCGGAAGAGCCAGATAATGGCATTAGAGCGAGAGCAGTGGGGGGACTTGGTTGAAGTATGAAGAATGTGAAAACGTCCGTTCTGTCTGAAAACTTTCACCTCTACGTTTTGGGACTTGCTTTAAACTTCTATAGTTAATTTAATGTGTTCTGTGTAATGTTCTGTGTAATGTTTAGCAGAGGCATTCACGAGTCGCTTCTTGAGAGTCTAAGTCGAGTCTCTTGTGTAAGCAGAATGATGTACTGTAGTGGCTGTAGCAACTTCTTCACTTGTGTCAGCGTAATTCAGCAAAGTAAAGGAAACTTTCACAAGACTCTGTGCACGAATTAACACAAAAACTACATTTAATTCCAGACTGTACGGATGATGACAATCCAAGAAAACGGTGGTGTGTGAGAATGTTTGTATATACATAATTATCCCTTCTGGCACTGTGGAACCATAGTAAGCAGCAGTACATGCATATATAAAGTCAATTACTATTTACATTCATACATAACGCAGCCTATATCTCTGGTGTTAGAGTCTGAGTTAGGTCCCTGGGGTGCGAGTCTATGTCGAGTCTCTGGGCTATTAGTCTGATTTGAGTTCCTGGGGTGTAAGTCTGAGTCAAGTCTCTAGGGTGTGAACCCAAGTAAAGACTAGAGGCTCTGGGGAATGAGTCTGAGTCAAGTCTCTGAGCTGTGAGTCTGATTTGAGTTCCTGGGGTATAAGTCTGAGTTAAGTCTTTGGAGTGTGAACCCAATTAAGATTAGAGGCTCTGGGGAAAAAGTCTAAGTCCAGTTTGAGTCCAGTCTTAAGGCTCTGGGGTATGACTCTAAGTGAAGATGGAAAATTAAGTCTCAAGTCTTTGGGGTGCTTGTGGTCTGAGTTGAGAGTCTGAGATGAGACCTTGAATGTGAGTATAAGTTAAGTCTCTTGTGTAGAGTCGATTCTCTGTGGTGTAGGGCTGAGTCAAGTCACAGGTCTCTGTGATATGAGTCTGAGTCGAGTCTTTGTGGTATAAGTTTGGGTCAAGTCTCTGGGGTGAGTCAAGTTACATGTCTCTAGGGTGTGAGTCTGAGTCAAGTCTCTGTGATTTGAGTCTGAGTCGAGTCTTTGTGGTATGAGTCTGAGTCAGGTCACAAGTCTCTGAGGTATAAGTCCGAGTCTCTGTGGTGTGGGTCTGAGTCAAATCACAAGTCTCTGAGGTATAAGTCAGAGTCTCTGTGGTGTGGGTCTGAGTCAAATCACAAGTCTCTGAGGTGTACATTTGAGTCAAGTCTTTGTGGTATGAGTCTGAGTCAAATCACAAGTCTCTGAGGTATAAGTCCGAGTCTCTGTGGTGTGGGTCTGAGTCAAATCACAAGTCTCTGAGGTATAAGTCAGAGTCTCTGTGGTGTGGGTCTGAGTCAAATCACAAGTCTCTGAGGTGTACATTTGAGTCAAGTCTTTGTGGTATGAGTCTGAGTCAAATCACAAGTCTCTGAGGTATAAGTCCGAGTCTCTGTGGTGTGGGTCTGAGTCAAATCACAAGTCTCTGAGGTGTACGTTTGAGTCAAGTCTTTGTGGTATGAGTCTGAGTTGAGTTTTTATGGTATGAGTCTGAGTCAAGAACAAGTCTCTGTGATATGAGTCTGAGTCAAGTTTTTATGGTATGAGTCTGAGTCAAGAACAAGTCTCTGGTGTGAGTCTGAGTCAAGTCAAGTCAAGTCTTTGTGGCATGAGTTTGAGGTATGTCTGAGTTTCCATCGTCGCTGTTTAGACAAAGATATCTTAATTTTATCTGACATTTTTATTTCTATGCTGTTTTTAATCCTCATTTATTTACTTTCATACATTTATTTATACACAGTGTGGTTCATATTTTTTCATTCTGCAAGAAACGGGAAAGACCTTAGTTCTCAGACTACTTGACAGATAAGAAGATTCCTTTCAATTGATTCTTTTCATTCTTTTACCAGCTGGAGAGCTACTTCCCCCGAGAAAAATATAGCTTTTGTGTGGGCTTTTGTTTTTTCCCAGCCTTGAATGTAACAAGGGCTGTCTGTTAGTTAAAGAATGAAAAGGAGGGAGTTTTTAACCTGGCAGAAGGGTCATCGAAGGCATAAGGAAGGCAGTGGCAGAACGGGAGACAGCACTGGGCTGTGTGTGCTTGCTTGTTTATTAATACATTTTTTTTTTTTATCAATTAATATTAATACCTGCTGGCTTTTTTGACAGAACAGCAAGATGGTTCAGAGCTTCAGAGTTTAATTTATTCAGAAATGCAGAATGTTTTTATGCAGAATATAACATGGGTTCAAATTTGATTAGATATATAATAAAGAGTTAAATGGCTGGTACCGTATATAGTTCAGTGAGCAGAAGATGAACTGGCCTCTAAAAGGCAGTAATATATAATAAGATAGCTGAGCATTTTCAGATAGATGCTCCTCAGTTTGGAATGACAGTTTACAGAACTTGTTCAGATCAGGTTGAGGTCTGGAGAACCAAGAAAACTTCTGAAATCAAAACCCCAGTTAGACTGCAGAAGATCTTCAGAAAGATTCAACAGGCGCTGGAGTGGTGGAGCACTATTCTACTGTGCAGCGAGCCCTGCACTACAAATATGACCTAAAAAAAGTCATGAGAAGAAAGCCCTTCTTGTGTCCTCACCACACAAAATTCAGTGTCACACATTTGTGTAGAAGGAACATCTCCACAAACCTAATGCAGTTTGGAAACAAATCCTGTGGACTGATGAAGTTAAACCAGAACTTTTTGGCTGCAATGAGCTGCAAAGGCTCCAGGGTGGCTCCAGGCTCCGGGGGTTGCAAGTTCGAATCCTGAGCCATGCCACTTTGCCATCAGTGGCCGGAGTCAGAGAAAGCACAATTGGCCACACCCTGGTGCGGTGGAGCTGGAAACCCGGCTCACTCGGAGGAAATCTGCCTGGGTATACTGCATAGGTGGCAGTTCAAATAGAGGCGGTGGCTGCCTCGACATGTGCTCTTAGTGTCGGGAGCATTGCTAGTGCTATGGGGGGGGGGGTTAACTAGCAGTACTGACAAAAAAAAATTGACAAACAAAATTATGAACATTAGAAATTAGAACATTTCAGTCTGAGTCAAGTCTCTGTGATATGAGTCCAAGTCGAGTCTTTGTGGTGTGAGTCTGAGTCTAGTCTCTGGGGTGCAAGTCCAAGTCTCTGAGGTGTGAGTCTGAGTCCAGTCTCTGAGGTGTGAGTCTGAGTCAAGTCACAAGTCTCGGTGGTGCGAGTCCAAGTCTCGGTGGTATAAGTTTGAGTCGAGTCTCTGAGGTGTGAGTCTGGGTCAAGTCTCAAGTCTTTAAGGTGTCTGAGTCAAGTCTTAAGTCTCTGTGGTATGAGTCTGAGTCTCTGTGATATAAGTCTGAGTCGAGTCTTTGGCTATAAGTCTATGAGTCAAGTCACAGGTCTTTGTGACTTGATGTATTTCCATTGTTGCTGTTTAGACCAAGACATCTTAATTTTATCTGACCTCTTTATTTCCATGCTGTTTTTAATCCTCATTTATTTACTTTCATACATTTATTACTTCATAAACAGTGTGGTTCATATTTTTTTCCATTCTGCAAGAAAAGTTGCAGCCAGTGGCACCCGGACAATTTCACTGTGGTGGGATAATGGATGAAAGTAAACACCAGTTAATTCTGGAAGCAAACATCACAGCATCTGTAAACAAAAGCTGAAGAGGAAAAGAGGATGGCAGTCCCCTGATGTAAACATCATGGAAAATCTGTGGATAGACCTCAAAAGAGCAGCGCACCAACACGGCTCAAGAATCCCACAGAACTGGCAGCAAGAAGAAAAACGGGCTAAAATCCCCCCAAACAAGAAGCGAAAGACTCTTCGAAAGATGCTGCAACAAGCGTTTACCAGCTATGAAACTTGCCAAAGGGGGTGTTACTAAGCACTGACCATGCAGGGTATCCAAACCTTTGCTTCAGGGCCTTTGTATTTTTCTTATTTTGAGACTGTAAAGATGGGAAAAATGGGATCTTGCTTAAATTATTAAAGAAATGTGTCATCTTTCATTTCATGCCTCTTGGGAATCAGTTCATCTTGTACTAAGCTAACAATTCACTGACCAGAGGGGAAACGCAAACGTCTGCATGCCACTGCATGCCACATTTATACCGTATACATGTATTATTCCACATGTGGTCGCTGTGGGTTATTGCTGTTTGTCTTATTATCTTCATTCATTCTCTCCTGTGTTGACCCCCAAGGCACATTCCAACCAACTGTTTTTGATCAGCAACAAATACAGACAGCAAACCTTGGTCTGCCTCTGTCTCTCGATATTCATCGACAGTCCTGACCAGCCCCGGTGAACATTCTCATCAGAATGTACTTCATCAGTCCTGATCAGCTCCCTGCAGATTTCCAGAGTGATCTCTTAATCAGCACTTATTACACAGGAGTCAGCTCACAGGGCTCGCTGACGCCATCCCAGTTGCTCATATTTACAAGAAGTCATTAAGCTTCATTTGGCTGAGCTTGGGCTGGGACGTGACATCGACGACTTGTCAAAGTAAAGCTTCCTTCTCGAACGAGTGGCTAATTCTCACTTTTCTAAAACATCCTGCAGCAAGAAGACAGAGGAGATTAGTTCAGGCCCATTGAGCAGCGACCGGGAAAGCTGATGCAGAAGGGCTCTCCCACCCGTACGATCCCCCAAGTGGTACGGTCCATTAGAATCGAATGAGAGAAACAGGGGGATGCAGAGATGGGCTGCACCAGATTGATGGTGATAGGGGGTAAAGCACCGCTGCCCGCGCTTTGAACGGATGTGTTGTAAAGGAAAATCACAGTGCGGCTGACAAATGTGGATAATAGCATCCGGACGGGTGCGGTGATGGATCTGAGACATGAACAAAAGCACCTCACACAAGCTCACAAGCGTACAAGATGCTGACGTCTGAAGCGAAGCAGGGGAGGGGTGATATATGGATACTGTTCAGGAGGAAATTGTGGATAAGCAAAGACCAGTGACGCCCAGGCCTCTGTTGCAACAACTGAACAATACTGAGGGAACTGTTTATCAAAAAAAATTAAATAATTGCCATTGCATTGAGCACTATAGGTTTTAATAATTTGAATAATTGCTTAATATTAGAGAAATAAGTCATCATAAGCTCATCATTTGCTTATAATATGTAACAAATATTGAAAATATACCACTATGCCACATAATTAATTTTTTTTATTTTTTACCCATTAACTCCCCAATTTAGATTGGCAATTACCCAACCCATACCTACCTCCGACAGGCCTCTGTCACTGCCACTACAATCCAAAGATGGCTGGGATGAATCCGGGGTTGTGCAGCTTGCCATAAGCAGCCGGGGACAGAGAGAGCACAATTGGCCGTGTTCTCTCAGGGGTGGGTTGCTGGTACTTCCTCCCCACGTCCCTCCGCCACGTCACCTGATGTATCGGAGCTGGGGAGCTGTGCGCTGGTTATCTAGCAATGCTCCGTCAGTCCACTCACTGTCCACTCGGTTAGATTAGGCACTCCTTCCTAGTCGTCCCACGTTGTAGATGTAAAATCAGGGACAGAAGCTCTGTATCTGTCTGTATTATTGCATATGGGTGTACATGTAATACACATGATACATATGGGACATTATTTGTTTATTATTTTTTTAAATAAAGATACATATTTGATTAAATAATGCATAAACTCATCTCTACAGGCCTTAATTGCTCTTAACTTTTAATGTTGACATCACTGAACTGGAGAACTGGAGAATCTGAACTTGTCATCTGATGTTAAATAGATAATCTCTCTTATTTGTCCCTGCTTTAGCAGAGTGTGTGTGTGTGAAGTGTGTGAGGTAGGCCCGATTTGACATCTCCCTCCTATTCCACTGTGTGTGCCTCTTTCTCTGTGCTGCGATTGAGAGCCATTAGGCTTATTATCCTCCCCGCTCTGCCGACCTCACCCTCCACTTACATCCTAATGACGGACCTCGTGCTCTTTCTGTCACATCATTAGAACACACAAACCCGGCCTGAAAAGATCTTTTCAATGTTTTCTTTCTCCTTACTGTACTCCTGCGAGGCACAGAGAACCCAAAAGCAGCAGTCATCGATTTTGAAATCCTCCTTTGGTGGAAATTTCAGGTAATTGCAAGTTTAGCCAGACACATGGCTATTTGTGTGAGTGGATTGATGGTCTGGACACTCAGACACACTGAAGCTGTAGTGCCGATGGTAAATCACAGCTGGAATTGTTTTTAGTCTAACCTTAGGTTCAACCTGAGTCTAGGACACTGGCCTTATATGTCTTTATAAGTTTGTGGAAACGTGATGAAGCACAGTTTCTTCTGATACCCAGTTTTACCCAAGCTTGGTCCCCCTGTGCTGCAGTAACGGCATCTACTCTTCTGGACAGGCTTACCGCTAGTTGTTGATACATTGCTGTGGGGATTCGATTGATTTCTGCCATGAGAGCGTTAGTGAGGTCAGGCATTGATGTTGAAATGATTAGATCTGGCTAACAAACACCACTTTGACTCACCCCAAAGGTAAATTTAGTAGAGATACCATAGAAGAGCCACTTTTGGTTCAATAAAGAATCATGTTTACATTTTATTGGTTAAGATACACTAAAATACACTAGATGTCCAAATGTTTGTGGACACCCCTCCTTATAAATAGTCCCTGAAAAGGAAAAAGTATTGCCAATAGAATAGGACTCTCTCGAGCAGATAAATATAGACCTATTGGCACCAGGCCTCCTAATGCCTGGTGTGGGCTAGAGGGGTTTAAAGCCCCCCCAGCATTAAGCTGAGGAGCAGTAGAGGAACTGTGTTCTCTGGAATGGGAGGAGTTGGGGCCAAATCAGCCAAATCCCCCAAAATCTAGTAGAAAGCCTCCTTTCCTGGACAGCAGAGACAGTTACTCCAACAGAAGCAGGACAAACTCTTTTCTAATACGCTTGATTTCAGAAGAAACACAGAATGAACAAGTGTCCCAATACTTTTGTCCATATAGTGCAGCTACACTTGATGTAAAGACTCTTTGCCTATTTAAAAAGGTTCCCATATAATGCATAAAGGACATCACTGCAAGCTAATGGAATTTTCCTGCTTCTCGAGCTATAGTAGATTCTAATAAACATGACACGCCATGAAGGCTGTTGACAAATTATTTCATTATCTATTATTTCCATAATTGCAGAATTGTAAAACATGCTAATCACTGAGATCCAAGAAGTGATTCTTGAGCTTTCCCCTGAATTTGATCTTGTTTACAGACTCAGAGAACAGGAAACAGCTTCATTTGCTAGTCAAACGGCTCTTTTTTTTCCGCCGTGTTCTTTGTAACTAAATTGGGGATTGAGGTGGGACGCCAGTCGCCCCGGGCCGTCGCACTCTATCCTGTTCACTTTATCCTCCAGCCGCAGCCAAACTGATACCCATCCAGCCTTTCTGCTCACAGCTCACAGGAGCCAAGGTGATAATGTTATCAGTAGGTGCCAGGGGCTCACACACACATTTATACCCTCTCCTGTCAAAAGCCCACAATGCTGAAGAGTGAAGGGTTTGGAGGGCCTTTCAATTGGAACTGGCAGAATGGAAGGACGAGGAGTTTCTGCACAATCCTCAGTCATTTAGGATCACGCCTTCTTACGGCAAACTGTCACCGTTTACCGCTTCCTGCAGGACATGATGTGTTTAACTAGCTGCTTTTGCCATCAGACTCCGGCTCTGGCTTCGAAATGGCTGCTGAAATGACTATTGCTGTTTGCTGTGAGGGGCTGAACTGAATTAGCCATTTAAATGATATTACTTCCAATTTAAGACCATTTTATATCACTGATATAATAATAATATAGTACCATAATATTGTTATTACATCTTTTTTTAAGATTATATATTTACTTTATCTCCCAATTTGGTATAGCTAATTAACCCACCTGTTTGTAGCTCCCCCTAGCACTAGCAATGCTCCCAAACACTAGGAGGGATACATGTGAATCCAGTCACCACCTCTTTTCAAACTGCCACCAATGTGGAATTACTGGCCAGCCGACACGCTTGGAGGAAAGCACCGGTTCTCCAGCTCCACTGCACCACCTAACAGATGCTTATGCCGGAATAATAAGGTCTCTCAGATTGTGCTCTCTCAGACTCCGGCTGCTGATGGCAAAGCTGCATTAGCAGCATTAGAAACACTGTAACTTCTCAAAACTACTAAAAAACAGTCTCAAGCATCAGTCAGTGTATCTGCAAACATTTCCTGTAATACGTTTCTGTAATGTTGCTTTTGGAGGCAATAAACTCTTCAGACATTTGCCCTATTTTAGCGATCTTTCAACAAGCTGTCAATCTGTGTGATTTAGGGTGTGGGGTCATGGGGTGTTCCCTTTAAGAGGCAGGTGCGGTCTGACTTTGACGGGTTGCTATTTCAGTGGTGTAAAGCGTGGGGAGGGGGGGGGGGGGTACGAGCGCTGGGCTGCACGCACCTGTGCTGACAATTCACTGCCAAGATAGCAATGACCGTCTGACTGTTGACGAACGTCTGTCTAGGCTATTTTCAGTCAGTGGAGCTCCTCCTGTGTTTTCCGTTGCCAAGATACACAGCAATACGCCAGAAATTGACCTGAACACCCTTCATTCCGAGGCCACCATGCCCATCAGCGTAGATATATTCACAAGCAGCATCGCTGTTTAAACGACGCTGGTGGAAAGCATGTAAATAGACTGTTGGTGTAAGTGTAAGATAGCAATGATCATCATGACACGCCTCACACAGGGTGTAAGACAGGGCCCATGGTTCCATTAACCACCACTGTGAACAGTTCTGACTGCAAGTTTCTAGAGTTGCTAGAATGGACCATTTCCCACCAGACCCCTCTGAACTACTTTGTTTAAATCTTAACCATTAATTACTGGCATCTTCTGCCCGAGGGTATACATTGCTTCCCACCAGGCGTTGAAGTTGGTTGCCCAGTGATGCTGCATCGGCAGTAGTTCAAAAAAGAGGGAGTGGGCTGGATGCGCATGGGTTGGAGAGGGCATGTGTTGGTCTTGACCCTCACTAGTGTCGGGAGCATTGCATGCAATAGGGGGAGAATATGTAAGGGCTGGGTAACTGGCGATGCAGACAGGGGAGGAAAGGGGGAAGGGGGGGAGAAATAAATAAATAAATTAATAAATAAATAAAAGAAATGCCACATACTATCGGCTAGACACTAGGCTGAGCGTAAATATGATGCAAATATGCAAATGAGAGCATTGCATCATGTAGCTTCATGTAAAAAGCAGGGAAGACAGTGGTATATTCATTTATATAAAGGTTAGAGTTGGATGAGCTCTCTCTCTCTCTCTCTCTCTCTCTGTACTGTACAACAGTGCTGTTTTAACTGCTGACAGAAAAGTGCTGAGATACAGAGTGACGCTCTGCCAGCTCACTGAAGCCTGGATAAGAGTTAAATAGGTAATGTTTAATAGAAGCCAGAGGAGTTTTAGTCCTGAGGGCTTTAGTCCAGCACACGTAGACACACACACACACACATATATATATACACACACTCACACACAGTGCTGTGGTTCAAGGCGTGATTGATCTGCAGCTGGATGGGGGAGGATGTGCTGTCTTGTAGATCTATCAGGTTTTATTGTCTTCTGTCTTCTGCCCCCAAAAGAACTGCTATTCATGGAAGGTGTGTGTGTGTGTGTGTGTGTGTGTCTATCTCTTTGT
Source organism: Salminus brasiliensis (assembly GCF_030463535.1). NCBI lineage: Eukaryota > Metazoa > Chordata > Actinopteri > Characiformes > Bryconidae > Salminus > Salminus brasiliensis. Next base: position 7,396,938 of record NC_132886.1, read on the forward strand.
TGTCACCATACCTCCAAAACATAATAAAGGTAAACGATGATGATTTAGTGCAAAATCCTGTAAGCTCTATACACCAATCAGCCATAACATTAAACCACCTGCCTAATATTGTGTAGGTCTCACTTGTGCCCCTAAAACAACCGTGACCTGTCGAGGCCTGGACTCTGCAAGACCTCTAAAGATGTTAGCAGCAGATCCTGTAAGCTGTGAGGTGGGGCCTCCATGAGCATTAATGAGTCTTAGGAGCCCATGACCCTGACGCTGGTTCACCAGTTTTCCTTCCTTGGAGCACTTGGTAGGTACTGACCACTGCATACCAGACATACCCTCACAGACAAAGACCTGTCTGGAGTTTTGAAGATGTAGCTATCAGAACACTACTTTGCTGCCTAATGTATCCCACCTCTTCAGGGAGCTAGTACCACCATCCCCCATCCCTCCTTATCCCCCCATCCCCCTGCCTTGGAACATGGAGCTGCAGGACAGGCTAAACTGAAATGATGGACACGGAGAGAGAAAGAGTCGACTGTAAATCCCGCCCACAGAGAACACTGGTTGGTCTTTTTAGCACAAAGAGAGACCAATCAGGATGCTCTCTGTGTGTTTATCTCTCTCTCTCTCTCTCTCTCTCTCCTATATAGTCCCATATACAGTGTCCCAATTTGCAGACATGAGGGATCTATCAATATACTATCAATATGCAGGAGTCTCCTGCAGCTTCCGGGAGAGGTGGGATGTCTGTGACAGGTGCCACTTGCAACCAGATAATCAATGCCATTCACTTCAACCGTCGGTGGTTTTAATGTTATGGTTGATTAGTTGATGTGTGTTTCCAGAAGAGCAAAGAAAAGAAATTTCATTACATTACATTTATGGCATTCAGCTGACGCTCTTATCCAGAGCGACTTACAAGGTTACTTGTATTACAGAGGAGGGCCAATGTAGTGTTAGGAGTCTTGCCCAAGGACTCTTATTGGTGTAGTACAGCATAATCACCCAGACTGGGAACTGAACCCCAGTCTCCCACATGGTGTGGCATCTCACTGGCAGGTAGTGGTGTTATTTGTTGCGCCACACCAACCAACCAAATGAAAGCATGCATGCGTTGTGGTTGTTGGGGTTCATTACTGGTTTACTGCTGTGGTTCTTTACTGGTTGTATATATATATATATATATACACACTCACACACAGTGCTGTGGTTCAAGGCGTGATTGATCTGCAGCTGGATGGGGGAGGATGTGCTGTCTTGTAGATCTATCAGGTTTTATTGTCTTCTGTCTTCTGCCCCCAAAAGAACTGCTATTCATGGAAGGTGTGTGTGTGTGTGTGTGTGTGTGTGTGTGTGTGTGTGTGTGTCTATCTCTTTGTTGTCACCATACCTCCAAAACATAATGATGGTAAACGATGATGATTTAGTGCAAAATCCTGTAAGCTCTATACACCAATAAGCCATAACATTAAAACCACCTGCCTAATATTGTGAAGGTCTCACTTGTGCCACCAAAACAGGTTCACTGCTGTGGTTCTTTACTGGTTCTTTAGCTGCACCAGGCTTTTTTCTGACCGAAGCGGTAGAACGAGCTTCCCCTGGGTGTCCTAACACTCGCTGCCTTCAAACCCAGACTGAAGACCCATCTCTTCTGAGAATACTTGGGCAGATTGTAGAGTATGTAGAGTATGGTGGTTCCCATACTGACCTCTGTGTTCAGTAGTATCTAAGCTTAGAGGGCTCTAGCCTATACCAACTAGCTAAAGTCAAGTCAAGTGTTTTTTTATTGTCATTTTAACTACATACAGAGTACACAGTGAAACGAAACGACGTTCCTCCAGGACCATGGTGCAACATAGACACAGTGCATACAGAACACAAGTGCAACACAGTACAAGTGCAGACAGACAACACAACACAGTACAGACAGAGAGTAATAAATAATTGGGGGTAGTGTGCAAATTATGCAGTGTGCAATAAATGTTGAGTCCAGTGAGGTAGTAAAGTTATTAGTGCAAAATGCTTCCCATATTATCTGTGGTAAATGGTGAGAGAAAGAGAGAGAGAGAGAGAGAGAGAGAGAGTGCATGGAACAGAAAAGACATCAGTTCAGAAGTTGAGTTGAGTTGAGAAGTCTGATGGCTTGGGGGAAGAAGCTATTGCAGAGTCTGGTCGTGTTGGACCGGATGCTGCGGTACCTTCTTCCTGATGGCAGGAGGGAGAACAGTCTGTGTGAAGGGTGGGTGGAGTCATCCACAATGCTGGTTGCTTTGCGGATGCAGTGGGCAGTGTAAATGTCCATGACGGAGGGGAGAGAGACTCCGATGATCCTCTCAGCTGTCCTCACAGTGAAGCACTTTCGTAAGTCACGCTGAGTAAGAGCTTCTTATAATGTCTTCAATGTAAATGTTTACAAAAGAACCCTGGAAGAACTCCTGTTTTCAGCATGTTGAAGACGTGAAGGTGGTATTGTCAAACCAGCACTGACCACACCTCAAAATCAACCAAAGCCTGACAAATCCAGTGAGGGGGTCGTTTTCCTCCCCCCAGCACAAAAACAAAGTCAACAAAGTTACTCTTATTACATTTAAAGCTGGTTTACCATTTATTCTTTGGTTGGAAATTCCACACATACACACACATACAGCCTATCGCTTTCAACACACACCCTCGAAAGCTCCAGGCTATTGCTACTCGGCCTGCCTGCTTCTCAAATTTTTAACACTCTTGCCAGTTTTGACACAGCATAAAAAATCCCATTGACTTTTATTTCTTTGTAAAAAAAAAATAAAAATCTGAATAGTAAATTTAAGTGCTTGGATTGCGGCTCGGCTCAAATAAAGACGCAGTAAATGAGCCCTGTTCAGGCTAGATGTAAGAACTGAATGGGCTCATTCATCCAGCTCTCTTCATGTACACTTCACATCTTTCTGTTACATTGCTTATTTAACCACTATCTCAGCTCCCTGAACCCCATTAAACCTGAACCAGTCTGAACTCAGAACTGAAGAGCCCGTATAAATCAGACCTTGCTGAGCTGATACACACACTTCTTTGAGAGACTACCTTTCCTGGCCACCAGTGCCGCAGTCACACTGGGCTTCTGTTGACGAATTTCAGAGTCTCATTCACCATCATGTCTTTGTAAGAAATGTCTTCAGATTGTTCTTGAGAAACACTGTAAGGAAAAGTCTGCATCAGTGTGTGTTTTTAAACTGCAGCTTCTGCTGCTAGCTGGATTCAGATGGGCTAAGCTGGTCTTTGGTGGTGAAGGTGGTTGAAAAGCTGGTCATATAGACAAAAACAAACACTATGGCCAGCACAGGGTATGGTGCATTTGATTTTGGTCAAATGCTTGGTCATGCTGGTCGAACAGTGTGGTCATACAGCTTGAGCTGGCCAGACCCCTGCTAAAAAAACACAGCCTGGCCAGCACAAGCTTTGTCAAGCTGGTTAAGCAGGTTGACCAGTATAGTTCTGATTTTGTCTGGATGACCAGCTAGCTTTTCAACCACCTTCAACCAAATACTAAAGGAAGAATTTGGATAAAATAAGAAAATAATTCTCCATCTTAGACCAAAGCATGTCCACCACCCAAAACATGTGTAGGTCTGAAGTTTGCAATTTTTGTTTTATAGGATATTTGATGCTGATACTTGATATTTTCTTATTATATTTCACTCTAATATTTGATGTTTTCTCATTGTATTTCACATTAATATTTGATATTTTCTCAATATATTTCACACTAATATTTGATATTTTATTATTATATTTCACTCTAATATTTGATATTTTATTATTATATTTCACACTAACATTTGATATTTTATTATTATATTTCACACTAATATTTGATATTTTATTATTATATTTCATACTAGTATAGTATTTAATATTTTCTTATTATATTTCACAGTAGTATTTTATATTTTCTCATTATATTTCACACTAATATTTGATATTTTATTTTTATATTTCACACTAATATTTGATATTTTATTATTATATTTCACACTAATATTTAATATTTTCCCATTATATTTCACATTAATATTTGATATTTTCTCAATATATTTCACACTAATATTTTGATATTTTATTATTATATTTCACACTAATATTTGATATTTTCTCAATATATTTCACACTAATATTTGATATTTTATTATTATATTTCACACTAATATTTGATATTTTTCTCATTATATTTCACACTAATATTTGATATTTTATTATTATATTTCACACTAATATTTGATATTTTTCTCATTATATTTCACACTAATATTTGATATTTTATTATTATATTTCACACTAATATTTGATATTTTTCTCATTATATTTCACACTAGTATTTAATAGTTTCTCATTATATTTCACACCAGTATTTAATATTTTCTTATTATATTTCACAGTAGTATTTGATATTTTCTCATTATATTTCACACTAATATTTGATATTTTCTTATTATATTTCGCACTAATATTTGATATTTTCTTATTATATTTTGCACTAATATTTGATATTTTATTGTTATATTTCACTCTAATATTTGATATTTTATTATTATATTTCACTCTAATATTTGGTATTTTATTATTATATTTCACACTAACATTTGATATTTTATTATTATATTTCACACTAATATTTGATATTTTATTATTATATTTCATACTAGTATTTGATATTTTCTCAATATATTTCACACTAATATTTGATATTTTATTATTATATTTCACACTAATATTTGATATTTTCTCAATATATTTCACACTAATATTTGATATTTTTCTCATTATATTTCACACTAGTATTTAATAGTTTCTCATTATATTTCACACCAGTATTTAATATTTTCTTATTATATTTCACAGTAGTATTTTATATTTTCTCATTATATTTCACACTAATATTTGATATTTTATTATTATATTTCACACTAATATTTGATATTTTATTATTATATTTCACACTAATATTTGAGATTTTCTCATTATATTTCGCACATTTAATATTTCTATATTCAGTGAAGAACAGTTCAGGAAATTACTGAAAACCCAATATGGCTATAACGTTCATGCTGAGTGTATGTAAACTTCCCTCCACACCTGAATAAGTATATAAGATATGATAATATTAAGTGATATTAGTAAAAACACTGGGAGTAACAAAAACATCACTGCATTAGATGGTATTTGAACTGGTGTTAATAAAGTTAATGAACTTACGCTCAAATGTTGCTACTCCATAATACAATAAGTTCTTGATTGGACAGATTTTCCTTCTGTTGAATTATTTTTCTGTTCTGCTCTTTTCGCACCAAAGGGACCCTCGCACAGTATTCTTCAAACTGCATTTTGAACGGCCCCCTCAAAACAGTCTAATGTACCCAGAAAATGACTTTCACTGCATGCATCAGAACCGCAAAAGCAAAAAAATAAAAAATCAGTATTTTTGTGTCCTCTGCGACGGTATACTGGTAAGAATTACAGGCTGATTATGTTTCCACACGATAAATCAAATTTAAAAAGTATCTTCTTTAGAGATGTATCAAACCTGATGAAAACCTCAGACAATGAAACAACACCAGAAAGGCTGGTGAGCCCAGAAAGAAAGACAAGCCAAAAGTCAATCTCTTAACCCGCTGTTTAGGGAGTGTAAAGCTTGCTGGGCTGCAGGGACAGCAGGCTACGAAGGCAAAGTCAAACAGGCCTCGGAACTTCAAATCTGCATGAACACCAAAATCCAACTGATCCAAAGCTGTTCTGGATTTTAAGCCATGAGCTGCACGTCTGCACGAGTGTCCTGTGCTTGTGTCTAAAGACAGATAAAAAAAAAACAATGTATGGCTGCTGCCACAGAGTGTCCTGTGCTAGTGTCTGCTTTAGCAGGACTTAAGACCAAAGCTGGTTATGATGCATGTCATAAGAAGTGAGTAGTAATTTTAGGTAGGTAAATGTACCCATTTCCATGTACTTAAAGTAGCATTATGTAGCATTTTACTTTATAAAAAAAAAAAAAAAAAACACAATCACAGAACAGCATCCCAGTTGTTGCTACTAAGGCCTAGGCATGCTGCTAACTGCACAATGTAACTCTGTGAAGGTGGGCTAGACAACACTCGCAAGAACTGCATAACACTGCATAACCCGCGTCAGATTAGTGTAAAATCCTGTAATATTACTCTACCACATCAGTCCACATGCTTCTTTACCTTTCAGTGAAGGTTCTGTATCTCTCCACTGGTCTAGAAATGCTACGTAGTTTTACTACCTACTGGTGGTTCAAAGCACAAATTCCACTTCCTGACAATTTGTGCATAATGCTGCTTTAAAGTGGACATATTATAAAAATATATATAAAAAATATTTGTGGGCTACTTAGAAGAGACAGCATTTAAAGCATTTCTCATTTGGCTTGGCTTCCTAAATCACAATTTGTGTCATTAGAATGATTTAATGCTAATTTATGTTGTTAGAGCATTTTTTAATTATTATTCTTTGTTTGTTTGTTTTGTTTATAATAAATTATATAATATTGTGTCCCAGAAAATGTTGTATGCATTCAAAGTTGTATAAGTTCAGTTGTAAATGTAATTTTTTCTCTGACCTCTCTTTGCTATGTGCTTGTAGTCGTTGCCATCACCTCTCGAGGGCATACTGGTCACTGACTCTAGAGTATGTGACGACATCAAATTAATACAGGTGGATAGGTAGTATCAGGGAGAAGGGTAGCAGGGGGGGAGCAGACAAATCTTTATAGTTCGCTGTAGTTATGGCTTTTTAACTTGATGAAATGCTCTCCTGGCCTGAAAGAACAATAAACATGTTGAACCTTCTTGAAATCTCCATAAACTTTAATGAAAACGGGGCTAGAAATATAGTAATATGAGTAATAAGTTCCACCCACTACCTTTTGGGAAAGCAAGCTGAGTGTCACAATTGTTAGGTTGCAGGGTGTGATTTTAAGGCCAGCTTGAAAATGTACCAGGGCCACTAACAAATGAGTCAATAGAAAATGTAAGGTGAACATGAAGTGAACATTAATCTCGATTTGAGTAGCTGAAAATCTGTCAGAAAGGCAGCAATAGCCAACTACAGCTGGGAAAGAAAGAGAGATATGAACTCAAGGTGAAGTAAATGTTAGCTAGCCAGTGCAAACGGGTACAACTGAATACCTAGAAGTAAAATGTAAGAATTTGTGTAGCTGTAGAGCTGTTTAGACAGGTTTCTTTTTTTTATGTCTACTCCAGGAATGTAATCTACTTTTTAATCAATTATACTCTAAACAATTCAATTACATTTCGTTACTTTTCTGCATGTCACATTTGTTACACTGGTCATGCATCCATATAGACTGCTTTGTTATCAGTCTTTTATTATCTTAGCTGAGTCATAGACTGCCACAGAATAAAAAAAATACAGTCCAGCAGACTTCATTTCCTGTGCTGACAGACACTGGATGTTCTAAAAAGTTCCACTGCAGATCTAAAAATTAGTCAGCCGCCATTTTTATACTTGCACTCATCATTTCTGTGAAGGGTACTTTATCCAAATCATTATGTCACCCAAGGAACAGTACCTTTATTAGAAAGAGTGGTCGGAAGCTCCTTCACCAAACCAATTGCTCTGAAATGTCCATTAAACATCTAATTCAACCCGTTCATTTCTCTTACTGGGTGGTAAAGAGTAACACTGAGCATCCAAAAATATTCTGTGGGCTAACTGCTACCATGACTCACTCATGGTTTCCTGTCATAAGTCTGCCTATTTCTACATTTTTTGTGACTAAAAAGAAGTAGTGTTGTGTGGTAATTGGTAGCTTACAGAGGCAAACAATGCTTTTCCTCAGGGTTAAGTTGTTAATTGGTGTATAAATAATACATATGTGGTGTAAAATGCTCAGATACTGTTTAAGAAGTCTATTTACAACCCTGTTATTTAACTTCAGACTGAAACACGTAGCTCTGCTTTTATTAGCTGGTTTTACGACACTGGCAACATCCCACAGAATCCCCATATTTTAGCATAGGTTTAACACTGTGACAGAAACACTTTAACTAATCCTGATTTCTTAGCAGACAGTGCTGCTGTCCTCTCACTGTGTTCTCTCAGTGCGATTTGCTATTAGCAGGCTGAAGAGACTGTATTCAGTTAGCTTTTAGCCTTGCTCTCTTTTGCTTCCCATGGCTTGGCTTTCTCGAGTCTTACCGGTAAAAATAAACCTTCTGATGTAAGTTTAGCTCCAGTTTGGTTCAGCTGAGGTAGTCCAATTTGTTACTGAGCAAGCGAATATTGGACAGAAGAGCTGATTCCCCTTTTGCGAACACTGGCACAGAAAAAGCTGAGGTTACGAGGCCTGGTTCCTGTAGCACCCGTATTCCTCCAAGAGTCAGAGTCTGGAGGTGAGGAGCTGCTCTCCAGTATCAACACCACCAGGTTGTTGGTGCAACAGATAACACCACTACCTGCCAGTGGCTCTACCACATCATGTGGGAGACCGGGGTTCGATTTCTGGTCTGGGTGACTGTACTGTCCTGCACCATGAAGAGTCCTTGGGAAAGCCTCCTATCACTCCATTGGCCTGCAAGGTAATGCGAGGAACCTTGTTAGTTGCTCTGGATAGGAGCGTCAGTGAAGTGCCATCAATGCCAGTGTAAGTTTGCTGTGGTGTTTTGCCATTTTGCCAGGTATCAGTTCTATGTACTGAACTCTCATCATTCAGAATTCACAAAGTAAACACAGGCTGACATCAGTAAGAAATGCTATGTGTGGTATGGCCATTGCTATGGATTAACAATTACTATGAACTGTGCTATAAAATATTCCTAAAACACGGATAATACAGCTGTCATTGTTGGCAACATTGTTGGAATGGGCAAACTACCCAAAAGCCACAAATATGACTCAGTTCAGCCTTTTAGAAACCATGATCAAATGATCAGATTGGGGTCATTTTCATAAAAATCATAAAAATCCCACCACCCATCATTTCCACCACTGCTCTCAATGTAAGATGCATAGGGTGAATTACCGGTTTGGTTCTCCTATCTAGTCCTCTTCTTCCTGCTTGTCTCTCTAGTACATATTTCTAGTGCATGTGCTGTTGTTTATATTTGGGCAGTGGTGGCTCAGCGGTTAGAGCGCCGGGTTATCAATAACAGGGTTGTGGGTTCGATTCCCGGGCTTGACAAGCTGCCACTGTTGGCCCTTGAGCAAGGCCTTTTACCCTCTCTGCTTCCCCAGGTTCTGGAGTTGGCTGCCCACCGCTCTGGGTGTGTGTGTGTACTCACTGCCATTAACACATGTGAGTGTGTGTGAGTGTGTGTTCACTACCAGATGGGTTAAATGCAAAGGACACATTTAGCTGTACAGTGACAAATATGTGCATCTTTCAATTTCTATAGCCTCCTCCTCAAGTTACCCCCCCCCCCCACAGACCCCTACACTCTGTTTCTAGTCCCTCCTATTAGTCTTCAGTCTCAGCTGTTGCTTGTTTCATGTCTCATCACATTTACTCCTTTGTTGTCTCTAGTTCTTTGTCCTTTCATGTTCGTGTCCTCCTGTGACTTTCCCTGTGGTTTAAATTATGGTGATTGCTCTGTATGGATTCCGGCTTTGTGGTTTTCTAGTGTTTCTAGCGTCGTTCATCTTGTGTTCGCATTATGTTTCATTAGCCATCTCAGTTTTTGTTTTCTGGTTTGTAAGTTTGTTTGTTTGCTTCTGTCGCCATAGATTTTAATGAAGAACACTTGCACTTGGTTTTGTGCTTCCAGGCCTCCAACATCACACAAAGCTCAACTTCAATACCTTCTTCAGTTTGAAGGCCCACGCAAAGATGCAGCTGATCCCTGAAAAATCCTGCAGAGTTGATGCTTTATTTAAACCAGACTACGGAGAATACGGGCCATCAGCAATAAGACATGCGAAGTGTGAAATGCAGATCTTTTGACTGCCGGAGTCTGAGACTGCTCTCAATAAATCCATCCAGAACTAACTCTGTCTCTTTTCCTACTCAGAGTAAATGGTCACCCAGCCCGACCTGCTGGAAGACTGCCCGCTGAGGTCCCCTCTACCTGTGTCAGACCAGCTGCCACCTACCAGTACAACCAGCAGCACCCATGCCAGACCAGCGGCACACCCTCCTACCACTGCTACCTGTCTAATGACCATGTTAAACCTAAATGGACTCTTAACTATCTGCCACTATTAATATTACCACTATTACCCATCATTACTCTGACCATCACTGCCATGACTATATTATATTTTCTACTACACCATGATTATTATTTACATTTACATTTATAGCATTTAGCAGACACTCTTATCCAGAGCGACTTACAAAGTGCTCATAATAGTATATTATGATTATGATCAGAGCAGTTCAACGGTATAGATGGTTTGATAACTTTAATTAATAATTAATAAATAGTTCTGATCAGAGGAGGACGGGTCGGGTCGGGTACCCCTTGTGAGTTTTGGTTCCTCCCAAGGTTTCTTCCTTGCCACTGTTTCCGTTGGCTGCTCACTGGGGGTCTTGGATCTTTCATGTCTTCTTACGTTATTTCTTTTTTTCTGTCTTTTACTAATTACTAATTATGTAAAGCTGCTTTGTGACATTAACAGCTGTAAAAAGTTATACAAATACATGACTTGACTTAACTGTACATAATGCACATTTTGAAAATAGAACTTTTTGTGGGTTGCCCAGATAAGAAAACATTGCATTTAACGTGGCATACAGATCTGACTCAGCTTCATACAGGGGCAGTAGTGGCTCAGCAGTTAGAGCTCTGGGCTTATGATGACAGAGTTGTGGGTTCGATACCCAGGCTTGGCAAGCTGACTCTGTCGAGCTCTTGAGCAAGGCCCTTCACCCTCCCTGGGCCCTGGAGTTGGCTGACCACCACTCTGTTGTGTGTGTGTTCATGACCACATATGAGTAAAATGCAGAGGACCCATTTAGCTGTACATAGTACAGTGACAAATACATGCACCTTTTAACCATTTTACATCACAAGACACTTGTTTTAAATTATACCACCCGAGTAGCTTCACCTGCTAGACCCGTAGGTCAAAATGATGAGGTCGTGTATTGTGCTTTTTTTGTGTGTTGGGCAACTTTGAAAATATAGCGCAGCTATGAAAAATGTAAAACTATCAAATTATTCAAATTAGAATACCTTTACTTAAGCTGTGGTTTGTTATTGCTTTGTTGCTTTGTCTGACAGTTAGTTCTGCTGCTAACATCCTTACAACAACCTCTACGTGCTGATCTAAGAAACTTCGCTAAGATACTACAGCTGCTTCAGATGGCACTGAGGATTCCTTAGAGAGGTACAAAATGTATATATATATATATATATATATATATATATATATATATATACACACACATACACAGCTTTTACCCCCAATTCATTAGGCTGATATAGCCAGACGGACAAGTCAGTCTATCACAAAGCTTACTGGCCAGTCTCATCACACCTCCATCGCATTATGAACACACTCTGCACGCTGCACACACTTACTTACTGGAACTGTGACCAACTCCTCAGTCATGCTGCACCCACCTGAGACTTCTCTCCACTCACACTACACTTGACTTCACATCCTATCCAGTGTCTATTTCTAAATAGTAATGTAAAGTAAACACCTCTATATTTCACAGATTACATATTAAACCTGTACACTTTAAACAGTAGTGCAGTAATTAGTGTAGTGTGTGTGTATGATGTGTGTATAGTGTTAAGTTAAAGTGTATATATTCTTTAGACACTTTAGAATAGAAAATATATATTCTGTATATACTGTGTATACGTATATACGGTCTGTATGTATATACTGTATACACACTGTGTTTCTTTTTTTTTGTATATATTGTTACTCACCTTTACACCTGTGTTACATTTTACCTGGCATATAATCCTGAACTGGACTACTATTCATATTCACAGTTGGCTGACAGTTGACCTGGTGTGTTAGACCATCAGTTCAGCTTCTGAAGTGTTGACCAATGGGAGGGCTTGCCTAGCTGTATCAGACTAGATACAATGAGAATTCTTTTTACTGATGGTTTGTTAATGGTTTTGTTCCCAAACGAAATTTTTAAAAACTAATTATCATCCCAGTTTAAAATATTCCAGAGCTGAAATACAAGTCTGATCACTCTACTGTCTGAAAGTGATCTCAGATGAACAGCAGATGCTTTTTTTGTATTTGTAGATGTATTTTTTTCTCAGAAATCATTAGGCCTTCTCTGAAAGCCTAGAAAGCCCTAATATTTCCCCACTAGCACATGAACACCATAGTCTACCATAGTCTGTCAGTCTATACAGGGCTGTATTTATGGATTTTAAGGTAAATCTAAAATGTACAGCATGTGCAGCTCTTATGTAAACGTATACGTATGGTGGCTCGGTAGTTGGTAGTGCTTTTGCCTCCCAGTGCTTGGGGTCTTGGGTTCAAGTCCCTATCTGGGGAGAATTTCCATCTCTCCATGGCTTTCCTCTGGAAACTCCAGTTTCCTTACAAAGTCCAAAAACATGGAGGTCAGATCAAACAGTTACTCTAACATTGCCCTTATGTGTGTGAGAATGAGCGTATGTCTGATAAGCTCCCGGAAATGGGTTGGCGATGTGGCCGGGGTCACAAGCCACTTACTCCTCAATGCAGTCTTCCAGGTGGATGGCAGTCAGTCGTCTGTCATTTGTGGTCGGTGCATAGCTGGCTGCCGCGTCTCGCTGGTGTGTTGGTGGAGTGTAAAGGATTATATAGAGTTCTTGTCTAAAGCGCCCTTGGGCTTTAGAAAGGCGCTATATAAGTATAACTTTCAGTCATTCATGGTGTTGAATGGGTCAGACCTGCTATTCTGCACTTTCTGTATGGAGTGGGTTTGTATACACAAAAGTATGTCCTTCTACGAACATGAAAGAGAACATGATTATATGTGTGTATATATATATATATATATATATATATATATATATATATATATATATATATATATGATACTGTGCCTGTCTGTGTGTGTATATGTGTGTGTGTGTTGTGAGAGAGACAGAGAGAGAGAGAAAGAGAGAGAGAGAGAGAGAAAGAGAGAGGCAGATGAATGCTGATGTGTGCTTGGCTCAGTGTGTATGGCTGGTGCACGGTGGAGGAAATAAACAGCAGTGAGATAATTAAAGTGTGGCTCCTCTGCACTGCGGTCCCTCTCCAGGCCGGACCTGCTGTTGCCATGATCACAGCCAGCGTGCGCGGAAAACCCTGGAAAAGCCGGATAGCAGCTCCGCACTCGCTAAATTTACACCAGGAGATCTTTGCTGGAGCACTGCTGGTAGACATGGCAGGAAAGCAGAGTTGATGTGCTCTATTCTGACCCTGGCAGAAGTGTAATTGAGGATTTAGAGTTTGGTACTACAGAAAATAATAGAAATTCAAAAAGTATAAATCTGAAAATAAGATAAAAGGTTTGAAAGAATTTCTCGGTTAGAAGAAACGTAGTCTGAAGAGCAGAGCTCGGTTCCTCCAGGTTTCTCCTGGACGCCCCAGTCCAGTCCAGCCAGCACAGCATGGAGGATGTGTTCAACTCCATCAGCAGCAGCAGCAGCAGCAGCAGCTCACCTGATTTACCATCATTAAGCTCTGATTTACCACCAAACCAGGTGTTGATCTGAGGAGAACTCTAAATAACACTAGACTCCATGAGAGAGGAGAACTTTGGAGATGTTCTAATGATGAACACAATGATGGATAACCACCTACAGCTTTCTGTAGTTTATTCTAATATCAGTGTTTTACTGAGCTAATTCTATATAAAGTACTATAACTATGTATGTGTGTGTGTGTGTGTGTGTGTGTGTGCGTAGTCTAGAAAGCCCCCCAAACAAACTGTGATAAAGTGCAGGGAATGAATAGCTGCCAGCCACGTTGACAAAAGACTAAACAACAAAAGTTGGAAAGAAGTCGTCTGGAAGTGGCCAAAGTCCATAACAGCTGTCCAGAGACCGGCCGTTAAATCTTACCTCTCCTACAAAGCCAGTTCTTTCATTCGCAGGCCACGAAAGGAAGGGATGCTTCCAACACAGCAACAATTTTCCTCATGATGTTGTTTGGCCGCTCACTGGGGAAGCGTTAGACACAACATGAATCACCAGGCAAGTCCAACCTAATCGACTTCACCAGAATGATGAAGCTGAGACGCGCTGGTGTGACTGAAATTTACAGTTCTGCTTCTAATGAGCTTATTTCAGGGCTTTTTTCCTGGTTGAAAAAAGTGAACGATTATGTCCTGGGTTCAAATCAGACCAGCAGAGGAACTGCAACCTGAAGCCGAAGCTTTCTGCTCATGCAAATGAGATAAAGGGGGTTTCCTCATTCAGTGTTTGTGCTCCTAATGCTAATCCAACGCCCTTCATATTAAGCTTCTGCTAGTACCTGCTAGTACCTGTCTAAATTGAGGTTTGTGCTTTCATAGGAAAAAAAACAACCACAGCAAGAACATCAGGTACTTCAAAGTCAAGGAAATACAGTTCTGCCGGACGACTCAGGAGACATGAGGGCAGTAAATGGTCAATTTAATCTGGGCAGATAATGAGATGGGACAGATGTCAGCAAGTTAAAACTGATTGTCTTTGGCGTAGGCCCGTCATCAGCCCAGGCCTTGCTATAATCGGGACTCTCGCAGATCCTGCCGAATTTAGAGGCAGGGGGCGGAGCCTATCTCAGGGGCAGCCGTCAGGAACAAACTGGTGGCGGTGGAGAGGAAGGAGGTAGAAAGCAACAAAACAACAAAAGAAAGTGTGTAATTAGAGGTCTTTTTTTTCACACAGGTGGCGGCTGCTGATGAGGTGCAGAGAGGTGATGCTGAATTAGAGTGTCCTGGTAGATACTGTTCATATCTGGACATTGGGCTTCATTTACCATCCGTTCTTCTTACGCAGTTTTCATGAAGAAATTGAAGAAACGTCCTAAGATTTTGATCAATAATTATGCTAAAACAACCCATTTTAATTGGACAGTGGTTATATCACAATAAAATAAATTTGCATGTCATCACCATCATAGGAAAACCATTTTTAGCTTTTCTGCATGACTTAAAAACTTATTCTTTTGCATGATGTAATCTGACAGAAATGGTCCAAACATACATGTTGCATAATATCATGCTGCATAAATTTCCATTACAAGGTTGGAATTTTTTAGGATCTTCTGAAAAGCTGCTATTTCAGAGATGCATTTTTTTCCCAGCTGCAGCAAAGTGGACCTGAATGAATTTTGGGAGGAGGAACACACCGGAAACCCCTCCTCTATCCAATCTAACGTCCTAAAAATTCCATTTCGTCCTCCTTGTCCATAACTTTAGTAAGTTTTGGCACCCCCTCATCACCCCGTCACTATATTTAACTCAGTATTATCTTTCAGTCCTAGCTACACTTATCAGAGGTGGGTCTGGCCTTCGAGCTCAAAGCATATTATCATAATTACATTATAATTTAATGATGCCATAGTAGTAAAGTTGCTAAATATTTATTTGTTCACAGCTTATTCTGCCTACAGCAGCTTTAAAGGAATAGTTTAACCAAAAACTTCATGTATCACTTACCTAAAAATACAGTCATTTATAAGCGTGTATTTAAGGAGCTGAGATTGGTGACAATCCAAGTCCAGTATTTGACAGCAAATGACAGCATTAGCCTAGCATCTTCTATTGTAAACTACAGAAAGTATTAAATGTGTCTGTCATGGCATGTTAGGCCAGACCAAGAGGGATAAACACTTGCAGAGATGGATACAAAGCAAGAGGGTTTATTTAACAAATCCAGCTTAAACACAAGGTGAGCAGCAAACAGAACGTGACAACAAAAATGGCGAACACAACAAACCTGGGACTGGGAGGAGTTGGGAGCTGAGCAGACGGTAATGGGCTTCACAGGGGAAAACCAAAGAACCTAAACCAACAGGCAGAGCCTGGGCATGGGGACACTAAAGCTAAACAAGGGGAGAGCCATGCTCTAATAACTAGAGAGGGGTAGCTGGGGAACCCGCTGCTAGACCAAACGTCAAAGCCAACCTAATCTGAATACGCAGCATGCTGCCTTGAATGTGGGTCGCTTTGCTTGAGCGTGGATAACCTGAGGATCCTGACATGAAGCAAGCGAGCCTCGCTAGTCACATGAGTAGCAGGGAAACCTAATCCTGAACATGGGCAAAGCACCGGAGCTGACCTGAACACACCGGAACGTGCGAGGAACCTCAGGGCGTCCTAGAGGTTCCAGTCGGTTCAATTCTCGGTAGAGAACTACGCTATTGAGGCTCCGTAAGTACCCCCAGTCCCAGGTGAAACACATGAACCATGAATCAACACAAACAAACAGGAAGTCCTTATTTGGGCCTGTGGGTGGCAGCTCGGAAATACCCGTCACCCGCGCAATACAGAGTGCCTGACAGTGTCTCGGCTGATTGACTGCATCTGGAGTCAATGATCAATCAATGTAATTAGATTTCTGGCCAAACTATCGCTTTAACTCCGCCATATTTCAGTTCATGCCAAATTTATAAGCTGCATTTAAGCCCGGACTGCATTTTAAGTGAGACACGGCAAATCACAACAGAGGGTGTTTTCATCTATCGGTTTTAAAGGCACATATAAACCAGCCTGTTTTATTCTAAGGGATGAAAAGAGGTTGTATGTTGTGACACAATCAGGACAGATGCATTTTGTTAAATTAAATGGTCCTTTTTCAGTCTCTCAAAAGGCCTGCTTTTGTATTTTCACCACTTTAAAATGTGGACCCAATTTCACAAAGCCGGCTAATTAGAGCACATCAACAAAACTTCATTTAGATATAGGAGTTTAAGTGGACCGAGGGCTCTCTGCCTTTTCTAGCAAAACTTACCAGCTCTATTGAACCGATGCAGTCAGGCTGACCGTTGCTGAGCTCTCTGGCAGTTGGCAGGAGGAACAGCTCCTCTAGATCAATCACTAGCACAGCTGTGGGCCAATCCAGCTAAGGGTCTGTCTGCAGAAAAGGTCAACAGAACCAACCGTACTCATCTAAGAACCGATAAAGGGTTCATTTCAGCCTTCAAATGGACAATTATGTGTGACCTACAGGGAGTAGAAGGGGATGCAACAAATGGCAGCTTGCTGGACAAAAGAACCCTGACAGCCGGATATTTAGCCTCATTAGTTTTTATTAGTTTGGATTCATTTTGAAAATGTGATTAAACTTCTTGCATATAGTTGCAAACCAGCTTTGAGAATGGTCAGCTGTGGATTTTTCCTGAGGTCACTCTCAAGCAGGCATGCCCTCAATGACCTCAAATTGAGGGTAGCAATAGGACGTTTGTCCCACTTTGCAGCAGTAAAAGCCTCTTTTCTTCTTGAAAGCCTTTAGACTAGACATTGCTGTGAGAATGTGATTGCTCATCTCAAAGGTATTTGTTGGAGCTTCATGGCTCCAGAGAACGCAGCTCCAGTGCCACACTGCACACATTGTTGGGAATGGTTTGAGGAGCATGAAGAAGAGTTCAAGATGTTTGCCTGGTCTCCATATTCCCCAGATCTAAATCTGATCCTGCATCTGTGGGACGTGCTAGAACAGTGAACACAACCTATAGTGGCTTCACTTCACAAGTTCCATCCATCGTCTTAACTGCTTCTTCCTGGTCAGGGTCCTGGTGGGTCTGGAGCCTGCCATTTGGTGCAAGGTGGGTATAACCCCTGGCCAAGGGCACCTCATGCCTAGGGGCAATTTAGCATAGCCAGATTGCCTACCATGTGTTTTTGGAGTCATCACTGTAAAAGTAGTACCTTGAGGAACATCTAGGTTCCACCAAGAACTCAAATGTTCCTCAATGCTGCCTGTAGATGTGAATTAAGGTTCCTTAAGGATCTTTTGGGTACTACATTTGGAACTTTTTTTGGAACGTTTCTTAAAGGTTCCTCTGCAGTTTCAAATTGAAGATGTTTCTCAAGGATATTGTGGAATGAAACTGAAGTACCTAGAGGAACCTCACATGGACTCAGGAGAAGACACCAAACTCTTCAAGGATATTGGAGGATCGAGCAAGGATCAAACCCACAACCCCAGGCACCTGATAACTGCAGCACCGACGTGACGACCCACCTTGCAACTTACAGGACTTACAGGGTAAGGTTAACGTCTTGCGGCCAGATACCATCCCCAGATAACATGCCCATGTGGGGCCTGTATGACTAGCCCAACTGGGAACCAGTTCTACCCATGTCAGCCCCACGTGAGCATGTTGGCTGGGACAGACCACCTTCAGAGGTCTTGTAGAGTCCATGCCTCATCAGTGTACCAGCAGTGACTAACCTGTACTAGTAAATGCTGCAGAACCACTAAAGTATCTGACCTCCACCTTCTTCTAATCATGAACAGCTCAGAGCTTATCAAGGTTAATGATCTAATGTTCTGATCAGAGCACAGGTTCGTTCACACTAAAGACAGGCATGGGTCGCTTACACACACAAATGTGAGCCATCGAAGAAGAAAAATCAGAGCAATAAGGTTTCTGTGAATGTAGCCGTCGAGTCAGCAGGCTCTGATAATGTTCTTTTTAGCATTTACAGACTAATGTAGAGTCATCAGACTCTCATAATGTTTTTGGTTCAGGCAGCAAATGCACTAAATGTTCCTCATAATTCTATTCCTCTAATAATGATGGTCTTGGAAAGGGAGAGCGGATCAAATGAAGATAACACGTCTTAATTTCTTGGCCGGGCTGAAGGTACTGGAGCTGAGTGAACAGGATGAGATGAAACGGGCCGCTGTGAATATGCAGATGGATCGATCTCTCACAGTCTCTCGTACCCAGAGAGCAGATGGAAGGAGAGCGTGACGGTCCTGGTTTGACCCATCCTGTGCATGTCGCTGACATTCTCAGCATCCAAATGTTACTTCTCATGTTCTCTTCATGTGATCGATTACAATAATAATGACAATAATAGCACATATTATTTATTTAGGATTACAGCTTCATTTAATAGCAGCATCCATGCAGTAGAACTGAGAAACAGGCCTTTAAAAGGTATTGGGTGCAGAGCCTACCAGGAATCATAGGGCACAAGGCAGGAATACCCCCTGGACAGGGCGCCGGTCCTTTTAAGGCGGCCATACACCCTGCATTCACTCCCACTTTCACACCTAGGGGCAATTTAGGATGCATATTTGGGGAGGTGGGAAGAAACCCAAGTGGACCACCGAACTCCTCAGAGACAAAGCCGGGGACAGAGTGGGGTTTAAATCCACCAACCCAACTTATAGTAGAAAAACTCCTTGCCGTTTTGACATAAAAGAGCTTAATTTAGAGTATGTGTAACGACCAGCCATTACATTAGTACTACCAGCCTAATACTGACCTTTGAAGGTGTCCTGTGGAATCTGGCACCAAGACGTTAACAGCAGATCCTTGAAGTCCTGCTAGTTGTGAGGTGGGCCCTCCATGCGCATCAGTGAGCCTTAGGTGCCCATGATCCTGTTGCCGATTGTCCCTCCCTGTAGATTTGGTTTGGTAGGTACTGACTGCACTGCATATCAGAAAAAAAACACAAGACCTGCCTGATGTTCTGGGGAGATATTGCGATCCAGGCATCTAGCCATCGCAGTCTGGCTAAGACATCAAAGTGGCTGAGATTTTTATACTTGTCCATTTGTCCGGTTTTCAACAACACATCACATTCTGCATAACACATCCCACTTCTTGACAAATGCCAGATGAAGATATTGTTAATGTTAATGATGATATTGTTAATGTTATGTTTTTTTTTTTTTTTTAATGTAATGATTTTGTGAGTCACAAAAAACTATTTGTTTTGTTTGCTTGTCTCCACATAATTATCATATTAATTTTAGCCTATATAGGGCAGTGGTGGCTCAGCAGTTTGAGCTCCGGGCTATTGATGACAGGGTTGTTTAATGTTTATATATATATATATATATATATATATATATATATATATATATATATATATAACATTAAACAACCACATTGACCATTTGTTGTGACAGGCACAGATGGAATTTGGCTATATATATATATATATATATATATATATATATATATTCAGTTTAGCCGTTAACAGTGAAGCTACAGGGAGTGTTCCAGCCTGGACTGATTTTTTGGATGGGCTAGCCAGTCAGACCAGAGGCAATTTACATAACTTTGTCTGAACAGCACAGCCTATTCTATTCTAAGGGAATTGTTCATGTAAATTCACATTTACGGCATTTAGCTGACGCTCTTATCCAAAGCGACTTACAAGGTTATTCATATTACAGAGGTGGACCAATGTAGTGTTAGGAGTCTTGCCCAAGAACTCTTATTAATGTAGCGCAGTATAGTCACCCAGACTGGGAATCGAACCCCAGTCTCCCTTGTGGTGTTGTAGCTCACCGGCAGGTAGTGGTGTTATCTGTTGTGCCACACTAACCACCAATGTAAATGTTATAGATCTGGAAAAATGAAATATATGAGGGTGAGATGAGAGATATGAGAAGTGTTGTTTTCTTCTATTTGTCAGAAGATGCTTAATTGGTGGGGAACCAAAGGCTAGAGTCCTGCACAGTTTGCTGATTTCCTTGTTCTAACACACGCGTTGCATCAGGTGTGCTGGAGCAGGAATCAGGTCCTGCAGGACTGAATTTTCAGGACTGAAGAAGGAAGAGGGAGTTTCAGTGCTTTGGAAATTACGCAGTAAAGGCACTCCTTTTGAAGTTTTTTTTGGTTTGTTTCCATGACTTAATTAAACAAAATGAAGGAAGGTGTTTCATGGTGTGAATATCATCAAAAACCATGGAGGGTTCCGACTAAATAAAGCACTAGAAATCATGGGTTGCAAAAAATGATACCTTTGCATGTGTAATCCTCTTAAGTGGGCCATTTGTGTTTCACCGTGAACACATTTCCTTCCCGATACTACGGAGCTAGGTTTGAATCCCACCAGAGGTGACTTTACAGGTGGTGATTGGCATGATAACACCATCACCTGCCTACCACACTATGTGGGAGATTGGGGTTCAATTGCCAGTCTGGGTGACTATGCTGCACTACACCAAAAAGAGACCTTGGGCAAGGCTAAGGCTAAATTGGCTGTAATACAAGTAACCTACAAAAAGTTACTCTGGATACAAGCATCAGATAAATGTCATAAACATATTCTAAATATCTACTGTTTCTTATTTTGAGATTATTATGTAAATACTAGCATTACAAGGCCAACTAACTCACTTCTAATTTTTTTTTACTTGTTGAAGATGATTTTATCTACTGAAGGGGTCCAATTTATTTGGCAGATAATGCGGCTTAATAAAAAAATGGATAATTCAGCTTTAAATATATAAATAAATATATAAAATATATAAATGCCTATAAATATAGCTTGAAACAAGTAAAATTGTCTGCCAGCGGAACAATGTTCATTAGAACTGAAATAAAAATAATTAAAAAATAAGTTGATTAATCAATAAATATTTGTAAGAATATAGTAATAATAATAGTTAATAATAATAATTAATAATAATAGTTTTTTTTCGAATTCCAAGTAGGAAATTTCAACTGAAAATTTCATAAAGTCGGGAGAGCCTGACCAACCATGAGTTTAAAATCCAAGATGGCCGCACTGCATGTCAACAATAATGTAAGTGTAGCAGTAGTGTTATACAGTTTATTAGCACTTTTTATATAATATATATTTGTGTATTATTAAATCAATAATACACACTGTACCATCCAACTTCTTCTAATTCGGCCTAATTCAAGTAATATTGGGTAATTCAGCTTTTGTCAATAAATACTGCTTAAAACATTTTAAGACATGTTGAGTAGATAACATTACATAAACAAGTAAAATTAAGTTGGAATATAATGAAATAATCCGCTAATATTTATTCATATTTAATTTATTCAAAATGTGAAATATCAGATATTTGGATGATTTAAAAGGCTCTCACTTGCTTAGAGATTATTTTACCAGAGTAAATTACCTAATCTTGGCCATGATTTGAGGCCGAACAGACCTACCAGTCCAACCAGCGTGAACAAACACAAACATTAATATGTTGGGGTGTGTTTCAGGATGTGTGGATGGTCTTCTCTGGCCTTTACAGACTCAGCGGGAGCTCTGTGGAATAGAGTCTGTTTCTTAGAAGCTGAGCTACACAGGTCTCTTTGCCCCTCGTAATGACACATTTATCTATTTTAAGATATCTCTGTGGTCGTCGTCTGGGGACGAGGCGATTTTCCAGTTAGCAGGAGTGACCAGAGGGGTCAATGGTTTTCACTAAGTATGAACACACATTAATTACAATTCAATTCTAGAACGAAAAAAAAAAAACACAAGAAAAATTGGCTCAGTCACCATGGCGACGGCTTTGCAAGGACACAATGTTCAATATTTTGAGCTTGCAGGTGCCCCCAGTGCTGATGGCAGGGTCTCGACTGAATGTCAGCTGCCTTAGCATTGCTGTGTGCATTACAGTAGGCCGAGGAGCTCAATGCTTAGCATTTTTAGCTCCTTTAGGCCAAAAGTATTGAATGAACCAAGACATGGTTGGTGTCTCAATTTTCTTCATGTAGTTTTACACTGCAGCTATGAGGCTAATGTAGCTTGTAATACAAGCTTTGGTCATGTTTATATAAAAACTGGGAGTCATAAAGAGTCAGAGACCACGTTAGAAAGCCTTTTACAGACCACCGAACTGAAGTTTGTAATTAAAGGAACCATTAAGGAACCATCATAAAGGTGACTGGCAGGGTGTGAGCTTTTCTACTTGTCATCCTTTAGCTATATTAGCTTTTATTTTAGCTTTTATACATTTGAACTTGGATGTCAGATTTTCAAGTTCCAAGTAGGAATTTCAACTGGAACACCCCCACAAGTCAGGTTTCCTTCTCAGAAAGTTCGGGAGAGCCTCACCAACCCTGAGTTTAAAATCCAAGATGGCCGCACTGCACCTCAACAGCAGTAAAAGCAGTAGTGATACAGTTTCTCAGAACTTCTGTCTGTTTATGTCTCAGTAAATTAGTCATATGCACAGAACTGTCCAACTACTGTCTATCTGTGGACGTTTCCATGACGTTTGGAGCCGTAAAATACCATATGTTGTTATCAACTGGTGGCTCTAACAATGTTAACCTGGATTGATGCTAAAAATGCTAACCTGGGACATAAAAAGTGGGCCCCAGCTAAAAATTTTTGGTAAGGAGAACGTTTTCTGAATGTTACAAGTTTTGGATCTTAGGGCCATTCGTAATATGTTTTTATTTAACGTTTTTTTTTTTAATGTTCTGGTAAAGTGGCTGCAATGTAAAAAAGACCTAATTTTTGGTTATCAAAGTGTTTTCTAAATGTTCTCAAAACATATTTATGCAACATTTATTAACATTTTGAAAATGTCAGAAGAACGTTCTCTCAACATTACAATTTATGGTTCCTAAAACGTTTAATCTGTCTTCAAGTTTTCTAAATACCCCCAATCCCAGGTGTAACTCATGAACCAAATCAACCTGATTCGACACAACAAACCAAACATGAACACAAACGAGGAGGAAGTCCTTATTTGGGCCTGTGGGCGGCGGCTCGGGGGAGGGCGCGATACCAAGGGGCTGACAAATTATGAATTGGCCTGTTTAACTGGAACGCTGTCAACTCACATGTGATGTCATTTCCAGCTCCGACATCCGACTTTTAAGGTTAGTGGAACACAAACAAATTACTGGTGTTTTAGCTGATCAACTGCAATTTTCCTAAGTGATAAATGGAGTCTGAATTCTTATCAATTTACCTCATATTTCACTATATAGGTGTATAACATCTGCAGCCCCCCACCCCATTCATCATTGGTCACTCTGACCAGAGTTGGGCAGAATAGCCACAACTTGTACTTGTACTGTATATTTTTTCTTGTATCTTATTTCCCCCCTCTTAGGTCAACTTCAGAGATGTGACTGGGTTTATGTACCAAGCACTGTCAAAATTCATATATATGCATCCATACATCAACGTTTCTATAATTTGCTTAGACTGCTGTCTGTTACTGTGCCAGCACTGATAGCATTGTGGGATAGTGGGAGGCCTAGCTAGTGGGTGGAAGCTGGAAAAAAATTGGGAATACACAAGTAAATAAATCCAAAAATAACACATGAGGCTTGTAGTTGTGGGCTGATCCTCACTCTGGTCTTTGTCTTTCAGGAGATTGGCATGTCTGCCTGGGTTTTCCTTCAGGTGCTCCAGGTTCTTCCCACATCCCAAAATACATGACAATAATTGGCCTGGTTACAGTGCACCTGGGAGTGAGTGTATGACTGAATTCCCTTGCAGGGGGTATTCCTACCTTGCGCCCAGTGATTCAGGGTGGGCTGCAGACCCACCATGAATCTGACCATGACGAAATGGACAAGAAGATGGATAGACAGGTGGTTTTATGGGAGTTTAAAAATCAATTGAAACAGAAGCTGTGCTTTCTGGTGTCCTGGTGTCTCGTAGTCTAGCCCCAAGCTAAAACACTAGCCACAAGCTAACATGCCAGTCAGGATACATTGTGATATGATGTATTGGTATATTCCTAGAAGCACTCTATTATCTCTCTAGTGGAGTAGTAGTGCTCTACCTTCTCCACACCCCAGGAACCAATGGTGGCACCAATGGTGCAGCTATGAGGTAGGTGTTTCTAACGAAGTGTCCAGTGAGTGCCCAGTGAATATGTAAAATAGTAGACATGCGTTATGAGGAACTGTCCTCATTTTACTCCACCTCTCTCTATTTTCTGTAAATATTACTCTTTAATATTCAGTGATGCACAAAAGGAAAAGGGAAAGCTCATAAACAGGCTTCTCTGTTGACTCAGCCCAAATATTTTTGCAATAACAACAGAAAAAACGAAACCAAGTAGGACCAGATTACATCAACATCACAATCTACAAAAAAAACTCATGTGGCTTTTATGTCATGTATATTTATTCCTCAGGTCATGCACATGCCTCCTCTGCAGCGAACCCCGTATCAATAAACACACTCTGTGCCAATAAATGCCTCTCAGGCTCTGTATCTACATTTTTCTGCTGCAAAACAAGAGAACAAAACGGGGTCCTTCCAGTTGGTCGGGAATCCAGAACTTGCCCAGAACTTGTGGTCAGCTTGTTAATTCTCCTTGTTTGTGTACTTTCTATAATCCAGCACATTCCTGGAGCATGACCTGCCCACAATAACAAACGTAAACCAGGGAAAATCCAGACGGTAAACTGACTCCCAGCACAATCCTTTCATGCACTTCTTTTTTGTCTGCACCACCACAATAAGAATGTTGTGTGTTTGGTTGAAGCCCTGGACTGGAGTCAGTCATAATGGGACAGCATGTCTGCCATTGGCTGGAAAAACAAGGCTTTGTTGTGCTCACAGTCAGACAAAAGGTCAACACAATTAATTCTATGTTACCTTGGTAATGTTAAACTCAGCCTTACAGGATTGCGGTAACTCTTACAGTTGAGTTAACTTTTGAGTGCTGCATTAACCCTTATATTACTGTATTAATATATTAATAAATTGTAGTGCCGTACAAATGCTTTAAGTGCTGTAATAACTGGTATAATCCTGTATTAACTCATTGTGCTGTATTAACTCTAATCATGCTAAATAAACTATTATATGACAGTATAATGTTGTGCAGTGTTGTATTAACTCATATTGCTATATTCAGTGTATTCCTATTTACAGTATATTGACTCTTATTGTACTGTATTAACCCTTTCAGTACTGTATAAACCCTTATTGTACTGTATTAACCCTTCCAGTACTATATAAACCCTTATTGTACTGCATTAACCCTTCCAGTACGGTATTAACCCTTATAGTACTGTATTAACCCTTCCAGTACTGTATAAACCCTTATTGTACTGTATTAACCCTTCCAGTACTGTATAAACCCTTCCAGTACTGTATATTAACCTGTATAGTACTTAATTGATTCATAGTGCTGTATAAATTCTTACAGTACTGTATACACCCTTATTGTACTGTATTAACCCTTCCAGTACTATATAAACCCTTATTGTACTGCATTAACCCTTCCAGTACGGTATTAACCCTTATAGTACTGTATTAACCCTTCCAGTACTGTATAAACCCTTATTGTACTGCATTAACCCTTCCAGTACTGTATATTAACCTGTATAGTACTGCATTAATTCATAGTGCTTTATTCATTTTTACAGTACTGTATAAGCCCTTGTAGTACTGTATTAACCCTTCCAGTACTGTATAAACCCTTATTGTACTGTATTAACCCTTCCAGTACTGTATAAACCCTTATAGTACTGTATTAACCCTGCCAGTACTGTATAAACCCTTATTGTTCTGTATTTACCCTTCCAGCACTGTATATTAACCTGTATAGTACTTAATTGATTCATAGTGCTGTATGAATTCTTACAATACTGTATATACCCTTATTGTACTGTATTAACCTTTACAGTACTGTATAAACCTTTATTGTACTGTATTAACCCTTATAGTACTGTGTTAACCCTTAAAGTACTTACAGTACAGAAATGCAATGCTTATAGTACTGTATTAACTCTTGAAGTACTGTATTAAATCTTACAGTACTGTGTCAATTCCTGCGGTACTGTATTGACTCTTATAGCACTGTGTAATTTCTTAGAATTACTGTATATCAACTCTTATAGAGCTATATAAGCTCAAATTGTGATGTATTAACCCATACAGTACTGTATATTAACCCTGATAGTACTGTATGTACACATACAGTACTGTATATTAACTCTTATAGGGCAATATCAGCTTAAATAGTAGTGTATTAACCCATACAGTACTGTACAGTATATGTAACTCTTATAGTACTGTAAATTAACCCATGTAGTACTGAATATTATCCCTTATAGTATGGTATTACCCCTATAGTACTGTATATTAACCCTTACAGTACTGTATATTAACTCCTATAGGGCTGTTTAAGCTCAAATAGTACTGTATTAACCCATACAGTACTGCATACTAACCCTGATGGTACTGTATATGAACTCTTACGGTACTGTACTAACTTTTCTAGTGCTGCATTAACTATTGTATGGTTGTATTAACTCTTATAGGGCTGTATAAGCACCTATAGTACAGTATTAACCCTTATATTACAGTATATTAGCTCTTATAGGGCTGTATTAACTCTTATATTGCTGTATTCATTCTTACAGTACAGTATAAACTCGTATAATGCTGTACAGACTGCTATAATCCTCTATGTAATTTTTTGGTTCATCTTTGAGTCATGGTTTACTTTGTGATATTGTCTGCCTGATATTTTCAGTGTTGAGTGTTAGTGTTTTGCTAGGAATGAACTGCATTGTGCTAGGTACACCATGGCTCTAGGTAAACTGGCCAAACAAAGCAAATGAATGCTGTAATGCACTGATGAGTGTACCAATGAAAGTGTAATTATGATTACAGGTTGTTTTCGGCCTAGGAAAGACGTGAATAGAGGCAGTTTGCATAATTGCCCACTTTGGAAGTGATTATTGCAGCTCTGCACAAGAGTGTTTGTCCTTGATGGTTTTACTGCTGCATTTTGCAAGTGTTTGATCCTTCCAAGCCATTGAGAATTCATCGAAACCATCCAAACATTAAAGTAGTCAACTATTTCCAAAGCACCGACAGCTGTTTTACACTGAAAGAGGTTTTAAAGTTGAACTGGTCCTGGTTAATGGCTGCCATTGGAGCCGAATGCCATTTGCTTGTGCTTGAAACATGCAAAACATCTTCATGAAAGGAATGGAAGTGACCCTGTGGCAAGGCCAGGAAATAAATCATCCGATGCTGCTGCACCAATTTAATTAGCCAAACAGTGGTCATTGTTGACTTCTGAGTGTCTGGAATAGCCAACAGTGCCCGAGAGAGCTTGAGGAACACAGGACAGTGTTGAGGACTTTCAGCTGTGGAGAGTTTTTCAGCACATTCTTGCTCAGTGTGGCGCCCCAGCAGCAGTGGAGCAGGAGGAGGAGGAGGAGGAGGCGGAGGATTGAATGTTACTTATTAAAGCGAGACAGGAAATCACCTTTGCTTGGCAGCTTGTGACTAAGCAGTGCTGGTCAGGAATTTGTGGCCCAAGGCTACATGTGATACATGACTCTTAGAGAAAAGGGGCGGGTGTGTGTGTGTGTGTGGGGGGTGGATTGTACAATACAATAAAGATGTTTCATGTCCCTTGGCCTGCTCTTTGTGATTTGTGTACTTTTGTTGTCCCGTTTAAATAAGATGGGCTCTGTTCTGAAAGTACAGCCTGATTCTGGTGTTGGGCCTCTTGGTGAGGAATGCTGGTGTCAGCAGTAAAAGTGTTGTAGGCGAGGGAGGCTTTTACAAAAAACATCACTGGACTGGACTGAAGTCTCGGACTGTACCATCATCCAGAACAGCAATGGAAATAATGGAGCTGTGTATGTGTATATGTGTGTGTGTGTTAGGTGATTGCAGTCATCAAATATCCTCAAAATGAGGGAAACATGAACAATTTGACCTCATTTACACCTGTTTGTTTCATGGGACTGTGATATGTACTGTAACCTGAGGAGATTTTAAAGGGTCCATATCACAGAAAACTGACTTTCTTCATGACCTTTAACCCCTCAAACAGCTGATGTCCCGTCGGTGGGCCGAAAGTGTTATTACATACTTCTATTACCAAAGAATAGCCCCACCGGTTTGTCCAGAAGTTGCTGATTAATACACCTTAGTGTGTAATAAGACTTGCTCTGTAAAGGGGCTAAACAAAAGAGCCTGATCTATTCTGTAAGCACTGTTATTAAACTTCTCAGTACATATAGTTTTACATGCTTTATTAATTAGTAGTTAGTAATTAGTATTTGTGATGTCACAATATGCATATCATCCATATCTCTATTCGCCTATTCAGGCTACAGTAGTTTAACCCCCGAAGGCTCCGGATTTTGACGTCAGCAAGACGTTGGACACTCACATTAGACAGTCACCCCAAGTCAAGTCAAGTCAAGTCAAATTTATTTGTATAGCGCTTTTTACAACTGTTGTCACAAAGCAGCTTTACATAATTAGTACTTAATAAAGGACAGAGACAAAGAAGAAAGAAGAAATAACATGAAGGATCAAAGACCCCCGTGAGCAAGCCAACGGCGACAGTGGCAAGGAAAAACTCCCTCAGAGCTGGAGGAAGAAACCTTGGGAGGAACCAAGACTCACAAGGGGGACCCATCCTCCTCTGGCCAGACTATTTAAACATTAATGATAACAATTACCAAAGCAGATACAACAGAAAGTTAATAGTGGTGATATTAATAGTGTCAGACAGACACGAGTCCATCTAGGTTTCAGCACGGCCACCAAACAGGCAGCAGCGGCAGGCGGGTGAGCCATGGGTGGTGGCGGGTTGGGGGGGACCCGCTGGCCGGACTGGTAGGTGGCAGCTGGTTAGACGCAGGTAGAGGGGACCTCAGCGGGCAATCTTCCAGCAGGTCGGGCTGGGGGGCCATTTACTCGAAGAAGGTAAAGAGAGAAAAGTTAGTTCTAAGAGGAATTTTATGGAGGGCAGAGAATGTTGAGCATCAGCATCAGGGTATGTCTGACGACTTCGGCAGGTCTGATTATCACAGCATAACTAAAAGGAGACAGCCAGAAGGTAACACGGACACGGGCGCACCCTGAAAACACCAGCATCTATCTGCTCCACCGTCAACAAACCCGAAGCAACAACCTCAACCAGGTAATAATGTCTGTTGTCACTGGTGACCAGCTGGGACCCCATTTTTGAAATACAGGGCAGTCTACATTTACAGCATTTACATTTACAGCATATAGCAGACGCTCTTCTCCGGAGTGACTTACAAAAGTGCTTCACTGTTTCCTGAAGAAGAACTAGTTTAAATAGACTAAAAACTCAAAAGCGTAGATACTACTAAACACAAGTCAATAAGGAGACCATAATACTCTACTATTCGCCCTAACTAAGTTCTCTCGGAAGAGGAGGGTCTTCAGTCTGGGTTTGAAGACAGCGAGCGTTGGACTCTGCCGTTCGGACACCCAGGGGAAGCTTGTTCCACCACTTCGGTGCAGGACAGAAAAAAGTCTGGACGCTCATCTTCCGTGGATCTTAAAGGATGGCGGGTCGAGCCGAGCCATACTTGAAGCTGGAAGGGCTCTTGGTGCAGATCGGCTTTTGACCATCGCCATCAAGTACGGAGGGGCTGGCTGGTCCAGTTTTGGCTTTGTAGGCCAGAGTCAGGGTTTTGAATCTGATGTGGGCAGCAGCTACAGGAAGCCAGGAACATTGAAGACGACCCGTGCCGCTGCATTCTGGATAAGTTGCAGGGGCCAGAAGAGAGTTGCAGTAGTCAAGTCTTGAAGTGACAAGAGACTGAATGAGCACCTGGGTGACTCTCTAGAGAGGAAGGGTCACATTCTCCGGATGTTGTAGAGGAGAAATCTGCATCTAACATGTCTCTGGTTAGTCCAACTGGAGGAAAATATGCAAATCAGATCATATACAGTGGCCTGCAAAAGTTTGTGAACCCCTGGTCAAAATATTTGTTATTGTGAATAACTAAACAAGTAAAAGATGATCTGATTTCTGAAAAGAATACATTGATTAATAAGTAATTAATTAATAATGCGTTATAGTTATTTTTATATTTCAAGAAAGATTGCTTGTTCATTTCCATCATTTAGAGTTTTAGGATAACAAGAGAAAAAGGGCCTGAAGCAAAGTTTTGGGCACCTTGACAAGTATCACAGCTTGTAAATGCCTTTTATAGCCAGTGGGGGATTGTGGGGAGATATCTGCCCATTCTTCCTTGCACATACGCCCGTGGGGTTGCTGCACTGCTCTTCTGAGGTCTATCCACAGATTTTCGCTAAGGTTAAGGTTGAGGAATCTGTGAGGGCCATTGCAAAACCTTCAGCTTCTGCCTCTTAAGGTTGTGGATTTTGAGGTGTGTTTAGGATCCACAAACCCTCTTTTCATCTTCAGCAGATTATTTTTTTTTCTTCCAGAATTTGATTGTAATTAATTTACCCATTCTTCCTCCCACCTGTGAAGTGTTCCCCATGTCACTGGCTGCAACACAACCAAAGCAGGATGGATCCACCCACATGCTGAACGGTTGGAGAGGTGTTCTTTTCGGGACATTCTGCACCCTTTTCTCACACAGCTTTGCTCATGGCAGCTAAAATTCATTCGTTCAAAATGCATCAGGCTTGTTTAGATGTTTCTTAAGCCCCTCCGTACTTGATGGCAATGGTCAAAAGTCAATCGGTACCAAGAGCCCTTCGAGCTTCAAGTACGGCTCGGCTCGACCCACCATCCTTTATAATCCACGGAAGACGATTGTCCAGACTTTTTTCTGTCCTGCACCGAAGTGGTGGAATGAGCTTCCCCTGGGTGTCCGAACAGCAGAGTCCAACACTCGCTGTCTTCAAACCCAGACTGAAGACCCTCCTCTTCTGAGAGTACTTAAGCGAAGTGTAGTGCAGAGTATTATGGTCTTCATATTGACTTCTGTATTTGGTAGTGTCTAAACTTAGAGGTGTCTTTGAATAAGGGTCTTTTCTGAGTAAACAGTGAAGCACTTTTGTAAGTCGCTCTGGAGAAAAGCGTCTGCTAAATGCCGTAAATGTACATGTGAAATTGTGATGCTGAATTTTGTAGTGAGGATGTAGGAAAGTTTTTTATGTAATGACTCTTTAATGAAGGTCATATCAGTGCAGGTGTTGCTGCATAGTGGAATAGTGCACCACCACTTCAGAGTCCACTAATTCTTGGTTAAGGTCGTTCAGGAGATTTGAATGTGCCTTTCTAGCAATCCTATGATCAGTTCTACCAGGCTGGAGACATTAATGCAGTAAAGCGTAAATTCAAACTTGATGAATAATGAGATGGGAACAATGTTAGGAAGTTGACACTGATCGCTATCGATAGATAAAATTTTTGGTGTAGGCCTTATTTTCAGCCCAGGTCTTGCAACATTGGTACTCTCACAGATCCTGCTGAACTTGGAGGCAGGGGGCGGAGCCCAAACTGGTGGCAGAGGGGAGGAAGGCGGGAGAGATGTGTCGTCACTGACTGGCTGAAGAATTTTTTATTGCAAAGCTAAAAACAGCTCAAACGCCACCTTAAAGCCTTCATTTCATCAATTTTTATTCCTAACAGTGTGTCGTGGAGTGTCAGGAAACGCATAATTAAGTCAGAGATTGCTGATTGCCATTTTTAAGAGAAGAAATCACGGCTCTACAGCGGCGCGATATGCAAAAATGAAATTGTTAAAAATGCTCACTAGAGTTGAACATAAACTTTTGACAGAGTGTACTCTGATGCATCCATGCATCACCTATTAGGAGATGATTTGGGGGCCAGGCTTCAGTCAGTCACGTTGATGTTAAGCAAGATGAAGGAGAAACTAACCGCTGTTGTCAGCTTGCATCCACAGCAGTAACAGATCTAACTCCAAAGATCTGTAATGACAGCTCATGACAAGCCTTATCGTTTCCACTTCCTTCAGCAGTTTCCGCTGAGGAGAATTCCCATCTCACACTCACAACAGACCCCAAAAGCATGCCCACAACAAATCGATGACAAATCAATGGGTTTTTTAATGGATACCAAAGTATCCTCATGAATGTTAATTGTCATACTTGGGCATGCTTGCATAACTTGTTAGCTTGCCTTGCAGACTCTCTCTCTCTTTCAGTTGTAGAGTGTCAGAATCCACATGCCGGGCCCCGGGTGGTCCAGCGGACTAAGGCGCGGTCACTATGATCAGAGGATCACTGGCACAACTCCTGATCATGCTGCTAGCCATCAGCAGCCGGGGGTTGAAAGAGCACAACTGGCCTAGCTCTCTTTAGGGTGGGTAGATGGCGCACTGCTAACCGGTGCGTCAGAGCCGGTATAAGCCACTTCCCTCTAGGTGCGTTGGTTGCCTGGTGACATCAGCTCGTGCCTGGTGCCTGGAAAAAGAGTTGTGGCTGGCTGCGTACTTGTCAGAGGGGCCTTGTGTTGGTCTCGCCCTCACTAGTGTCGGGGGTGTTGCGTATGATGGAGGAGTGATATTATAAAAATATTATTATTATTATTATTATTATTTATATATAATATTTTATAACCATTTTTTCCCTATTTTAGATCGCCAATTACCCAACCCGTACAAATTCTCTCACTCCCCCATCATACGCAACACCCCTGACACTAGTGAGGGCGAGACCAACACACGGCCCCTCTGACAAGTGCGCAGTCAACCACATAAATTATATATGTATATATATATATATATATATATATATATATATATATATATAAAATTATATATACATGTACGTATGTATATATATATATATATATATATATATATATATATATATAAAATAATCAATATGCTGTAGGAAAGTCTACTCAAGATTTCCAAACAACTTCACACGGTTTAAGGCAAAAATGAGATGACTAGGCTGCTACCATGAAGATAAGTGGTAGGGTATAAGCTTCCATAGCCCTGTCCCAGATGATTTCTTAAGCCCAGCAGTTCTCCTTAAAGTCCATACTTTAGTGACATAAACAATTAGCATACGTTCAAATCAGGAAACTTGAGAGTGCCTGGTTTAAATGGTTTACATGTTGGCCATACAGTTGTAAACAAATCCCTTCACTCTGATTGAACTTCAGCTGTATCTCAAGGACGCGTGTGCAAGAGGTCTCCGCTGAGTCCGCATTGATGCGAACCTTGCCGAAGGCCACAGTAAGCCTTGTGGCCCTCGCATGCATGTGCAAATGTGGACTGTAGGACCACGAGTGAGGCAGGCATATGGGACAAGACTCATTACTTGTAAGCTACGTTAGCCTTGTAGCTCCAGTGTAAAACTTCAGAGACGGAATGAAGGTGTGGCTGAGAGACTACTTTTAATGGATGAAAATTGGGAAATGTAGATTTTTACATATCGACTTGCTTTTTAGGTTAGGGTTGAGACAGCGCCTAAACCTAATGTGGTGCACCTGACTCTAACTTTACTTTTACCCTTACGATGTACTCACAATAGATTATTCCACATTAACAAAGTTAGTTGTGTTTATTTTTTAATAAAAAGAAAAGAGATGTGTTACTCTGAGTAAACATGAACACAGATGTAAACGATTGCTTTTATGTATTTAATTATCTACAGTATTTCTAATGTGCTACTGTTACATTTTCAGGGCATCCCCAAACAAGTCTGTACCAAAGGGTCTTGCAAGACCATGATATGTCCCTGTGCATATCTTTTCTTTTGGACAGCTTTTTTAAAATGCACCCAGTTTTTATAAGAATGGTAAAGAAATGCGAGTCAGGTGTGTTGGATGGTGGCGTTCCAGGAGTTGGAGATTTATATTAAGGTCAGTTTTTCAAAGCTAGCTTGCTATTGTTGTTGGACCCAAAGAATTGATTGAAATGTCAAATTTCCATTTTTCAAAAATGTTTTGAATATAGATACGTTAGCCTTGTAGCTCCAGTGTAAAACTTCAGAGACGGAATGAAGGTGTGGCTGAGAGACTACTTTTAATGGATGAAAATTGGGAAATTTAGATTTTTACATATCGACTTGCTTTTTAGGTTAGGGTTGAGACAGTGATTAGCTATAGTGTTAAGCTACATAGTCTTGGCAATTTG
This sequence comes from Salminus brasiliensis, assembly GCF_030463535.1. Taxonomy (NCBI): domain Eukaryota; kingdom Metazoa; phylum Chordata; class Actinopteri; order Characiformes; family Bryconidae; genus Salminus; species Salminus brasiliensis. Next base: position 7,431,630 of record NC_132886.1, read on the forward strand.
TTTGTTGTTGTGTATTACATATAAATTATGTGCAGGTTTACTAACTGATTGAAACTTAAAATGGTCCTGAAGCTGAAGTAAAACAAGTAAAAGACACTGAAGTTAGTAGGACAAACATCAGTGTCTTTGTGTTTCTATGTAAATGAATGGATTACTAACTAGGTCCAATACCTTCACCTCTAACAAAGACCTTAAATAAATAAATATTTGGGGAATTTAATAGGAAACAGTGGTATTAGAACTTTTATAACTAACTATAACAAAATTGTGGGAGGAGCAACATGCCTGAAGCACCTCCTCCCAATCCTAACATCCTACAAATTCATTCTCTATAATCTTCATGTGTCTTTGACAACTCTTCGCAACACTCCACCACCCCGTCACCTACCTTTAACTCTGTCAAACCTCTCATTCCTGGCTCCACCTTAGAGAGGGAACTGGCTTCCCACCACAAGCAGACGCCTCTGAACTCCAGCTAAAAAAAACACCTCTGAGTTCTCTTCCTGAAGGCAGGAAGACATGGTCCGAACTATGATTATATAAATTTAATGAATATGACATGATATGTCAAGCCCTCTTGTTTTACACTATTATCAACTCAAGTTTTTTTTATCATCTTGGTTAAAATGTGCTGTTTTAGATTCTGCAATTACCCTTTGATCTGTATACAGTCATGTGAAAAAAAGTTAGCACCCCATGAAAACTTTATCTTTTTCATTTAATTAAATATATGGACACTTGATCTTCATTTAAACACTATTAGTAGATGGATTATTATAAATGCAGAATTCTTATGAGGAAAAGGTTAGGGCACCCTATCCCCTAATAGCTGGTATTCCCCCCTTGGCTGAAGTCAAGTCAAGTCAAGTGGGTCAAGTCAAATAACGTCAGTTAGACGTTTCCTATAATGATCTACCAGTCTCTGACATCAACTGGAGAGTTTTTCCCACTCCTCTATGCAGAAGTCTTTCAGCTGTGTGACGTTTAAGCTGTAGCTGTGCTTTTAGACAGATGGTCTGACATTTTCCTCAAGCATCCTCTGATACCATAAAAAATTCCCAGTGGATACTATGTTGGAGATCTCTCCAGACCCTACTGCAGAAAAGCAGCCCCAATCCATGACATTTCCACTTCCATGCTTCACAGTTGATTTGTGTAGGTTATTGGGCTCAAATGCTGTGTCTGGTTTATGCCAAACATGTCCTCTGTTACAGTGTCCAAATAACTCAACGTCTGGACGTCTAAAGCACTTTGTTCCAGGTGTCCTGGTCTTGGTCTCGGTGTTCTCTGGAAAACTTTAGTCTCCCTCTGACGTTTTTTTTCCTTGCACACCTCCCATGGAAATTAAACGTGTGTGGTCTCTTTCTGATGGTTAGAGCTAGCTGTAGATCCTGTGATGACATTTTAGGATTGTTGGAGACTGCTTTGTGTATTTTGTGGTCTGCTCTTGGGCTGAATTTGCTAGGGTGGCTTGACTTAGCCACGTTGGCAGTAATTATTTTTGGCAGTTGTTGGCACTTATACATGATATAGTGGAACGGCTAATTTCTAATCGTTCCGTGATCTTTTTTAATCCATGCCCCTCACTCATCTCCATCCACAACCTTCTTCCTGAAGGCCTCGGAGAGATCTTTGGATCCCACCATGGTAAAAACACTCACTTTACCAATCAAGCGCCTAAACCTAATGTGGTGCACCTGACTCTAACTTTACTTTTACCCTTACGATGTACTCACAATAGATTATTCCACATTAACAAAGTTAGTTGTGTTTATTTTTTAATAAAAAGAAAAGAGATGTGTTACTCTGAGTAAACATGAGCACAGATGTAAACGATTGCTTTTATGCATTTAATTATCTACAGTATTTCTAATGTGCTACTGTTACATTTTCAGGGCATCCCCAAACAAGTCTGTACCAAAGGGCCTTGCAAGACCATGATATGTCCCTGTGCATATCCTTTCTTTTGGACAGCTTTTTTAAAATGCACCCAGTTTTTATAAGAATGGTAAAGAAATGCGAGTCAGGTGTGTTGGATGGTGGCGTTCCAGGAGTTGGAGATTTATATTAAGGTCAGTTTTTCAAAGCTAGCTTGCTATTGTTGTTGGACCCAAAGAATTGATTGAAATGTCAAATTTCCATTTTTCAAAAATGTTTTGAATATAGATAAAGGTGCCCTTAACTGTATTTCCCCTTGAATAATAGTACACCTTGAGTTCAGTACACCGGTTGTAAAACGGGCCAATTCCAAGTTCCCCAAACTGTTATGTAACAGTCTTCGCTTATTTTATTTATGCCATCAAAATTCACGTACACCCAGACCACTAGAGAGAGCTTTTCAGGGCTAAATGCCACGGCTACATCAGGATACCTAAATATGGAAGCATTAAATCTAAAAGCCACCGTTAGCCAACCAGGTGAAGCACCGCTCAGAGTAAGGCCGACCATAGCAAGCGACTTTGCAGACTTTGAAGTGATTGACATGAAAAGACAGTTGTGCATTGCGAAGACGTTAACAAGGCAACTGGATGCTAGCTGGGTGCTAGGCTTAAAGCTAACCCTACCAGACCCTACTACAGTTTCCTTAGCTAGCTAACCACATGCTGCTCCAACTGGACACTGAGAGGATCCAGGGAGGACAGCAACACTGTCCGGCGAGACACAGGAACAAATACAAAAAAAGGATAAGCTCATTTTTGTGGCTGTGGGTCATCACTGTGACGTAAACCAGGCAATTAAAAAGCTGAGTTTATTTATTTATATTTTTTACATTAGCCCTCCTTAAATCAGTGTATTTTATTCTGAGGTAGAATAACAGGGTGGTAAATAGCTTTGTAAAACCAAATCTGAGCAATTTTCAGTCCTTTACTTAATATCTGTGCATCAAACAATCACTTTAATCAATAAATGATCATTTAGCACATTCTTTGTCACCTCTAAGCAATGAAATAATTCTAAAAAATGTAATATAATAGATAATAGTATATCCTAGATGTCTTTTGAGCACACATAGGTAGCGGATGCACCCCACAAAGACAGGAATACATGTGTATATGTGTGTTTGTGTGCTTACTAAAAATATAATAAAAAATGCATTTGCAGGGTAGAGTCTGAATGCGCTCATTTGTTTGTGTGTGTGTGTGTGTATGGTGTGTGTATGGTGACAGAGCATACAGCAGATGAGAAAAACATCCTTCAGCCCAGCGACTACAAAATGGCCACTGACCTGCTTGACTTTAGGCTAATTGAGCACCACAGGAATTGGGCTTTGACCTTGCTATATCTGGAGCAAAGTGAAGCCGCAGCCGCTCTCCGAGCCTCTTGTTTGGTGCGCATAGACAATAGCGAGGCCCAGTCTCCAGAGAGCCCTGCCACTGCTGAGGAATGCTGCTAGCGCGGCGGCTATACACAAAACACACAGCCCTTTTACATGCAATAAAGTCACTGTGACAGAGACAAAGGGTTTTAGCAAACCTGGAAGCCTATGTAGAGTGTGTGTGTGTGTGTGTGTGTGTGAGTAGACTGGTGTGCGAACAGAAGAGAACAGCAGAGGTTCTGGCAGATGCTGTTGGTGATCCTCACTAAAGCAGGTTGTCAGGAGTTAGCTTGTGTTTCTCTCTGGGTTAAAAGTGCCAAATTTCCTCCCGCAGGAGAAGAGAACGGAGCTTTTTCTTGTTTCTTCACTGCTAGAAAATGATCTATACAAACTCGTGCTGAAAAAACACACACACACACACACCAAGGCAAGGTTTCACTGCAAGGTCAAATCCTGTAGCCCCTTCTCCTTTATCTGCAGCGCGGATTCTTGAAACTGGAGGTCAAACAGCTGATTACAGCCCAGCTCTGTCGGCCGGACAACTTTAATCACAGCAAGCCGAAATCTTATTCGTCTCAAAACATCCTTCAACTCATATATACACCATATGTCCAAAAGTTTGTGGACACCCCTCCACAAACATTAAAGCTACTTTGCGTTGCACCCATTGCTGACACAAATGTGCATAAACCCAGCTTGTCTAACCCCTGTACAGAAGTACTGTACTGGAGCAGATAGACCTGATGGCACAATATTGGCACCATGCTGCCTGATACTGGGCGTGGACTAGGAGGGTATAAAGCCCCCTTAGCATTGAGCTGTGGAAGCAGTGGAATGATGGTCGGTTGTGCTCCATCCAATACTTTTGGAAGGAGTTGGGGAGTTGGGGATGATGAGGTGGGGTGGTGATCATCCAACATCCTGACCTCACTAATGCTGTTGTTACTGAATGCAAACACATCCTCACAGCAATGCACCTTCTAACCACTGTACACATCTGTCTGTGACTGTCTAAGACTTCTGCTTTGATTCCTGGTCTGGGTGACTGCGCTGAGCTGCACTGATAAGAGTCCTTGGGCAAGACTCCTAACACTACATTGACCCACCTCTGTAATACCAGTAACCTTGTAAGTCGCTCTGGATAAGCACTATAAATGTCAATGTTAATGCACTCAAGGTAGGTCTGTACACCCACTAGTATTTAATGCAAAGCTAAATGATCATGTTAGGCTATGATCTACTATCTACTTAGATAGCCAAGCAGATCTACAAGTAGAGCCACTATCTACAATTATACGTTCAGTTTAGCTCAGACCTAAATCTCCACTGTAGGGTGAGGATGAGACAGTGTGGGAAATGGGACATTTTTAGAATTGCATATTCTATATCACTTTTTTGTCACTAAAATCGTAATGTTCTATATAATAAACATAAATATAGTATCAATTTAAATAGTTTGTATTGTCATTTATACAAATTTTAAGAAATGACTCCTCTTCAAACCTTCAAACTAACCACACCCCAAATTATTATAGATGACACAGATAAAGGACACTTAAAACCTTTCTTTAGCTTTAAACTAATGGGCTGAAATGACAGATTCCAGCATAAAAAACACACATGGCAACTAGAAAGTAGCTCTAATCTAAAGATAATTCAAAAAAACAATTATTTGAACTGTCCAAGACCCGTTTACACCTGGTCACTTCATGCGTCTTGAGTATCAGGATTATATCTGGACAAAAAGTCCCATAAAATGCAAGTGTAAACCAACGCACCAAGACTCATTTAAACCAGAAACAAATCCGATCCCTAAAACTACTTCAGGAGGTGGTCTGATCTGAGACGCATCTGAGACACATGTGTTACAGCAGTATCAGACTTATTCCAGTCCTTCCAGTACCATTGAAACTCCTCCCCATGCAGTACATCACTGGGCATGTGATCTATATTGATATAGATATGATCAATATGAACTAGTGCTGTAGCGCTCGAGTCCGGTCTTGGGCTCTGGAGACCATAAATGAGCGGTCTCGGTTTTGTCTCTGTCTCAACCTCATTTGGACTCGGTCGTGCCTCGGTCTTGGGGTGAAGTGGACTTGGAAATTGTTGTTGAGACCAGCCGAGTCCAATGCATGTGCCTGAGGGAACTTTAATTACCTGGTGTTTGGTTGTACTGGGAGGGGTTTGGTTGTACTAGGAGGGGTTTGGTTGTACTAGGAGGGGGTTGTTGTATTAGGAGGGGTTTGGTTGTACTAGGAGGGGGTTGTTGTATTAGGAGGGGTTTGGTTGTACTAGGAGAGATTTGTTATACTGGGAGGGGTTTGGTTGTACTAGGAGGGGTTTGGTTGTACTAGGAGGGGTTTGTTGTATTAGGAGGGGTTTGGTTGTACTAGGAGGGGGTTGGTTGTACTAGGAGGGGGTTGGTTGTACTAGGAGGGGTTTGTTGTATTAGGAGGGGGTTGGTTGTACTAGGAGAGATTTTGTTATACTGGGGGGGTTTGGTTGTACTAGGAGGTGTTTGGTTGTACTGGGAGGGGGTTGGTTGTACTAGGAGGGGTTTGTTGTATTAGGAGGGGTTTGGTTGTACTAGGAGAGATTTTGTTATACTGGGAGGGGTTTGGTTGTACTAGGAGGTGTTTGGTTGTACTAGGAGGGGTTTGGTTGTACTAGGAGGGGGTTGGTTGTACTGGGAGGGGTTTGGTTGTACTAGGAGGGGTTTGGTTGTACTGGGAGGGGTTTGGTTGTACTAGGAGGGGTTTGGTTGTACTAGGAGGGGGTTGGTTGTACTAGGAGGGGGTTGGTTGTACTGGGAGGGGTTTGGTTGTACTAGGAGGGGTTTGTTGTATCAGGAGGGGTTTGGTTGTACTAGGAGGTGTTGGGTTGTACTGGGAGGGGTTTGGTTGTACCAGGAGAGATTTTGTTATACTGGGAGGGGTTTGGTTGTACTAGGAGGGGGTTGGTTGTACTAGGAGGGGTTTGTTGTATTAGGAGGGGTTTGGTTGTACTAGGAGGGGTTTGGTTGTACTAGGAGAGATTTTGTTATACTGGGAGGGGTTTGGTTGTACTAGGAGGTGTTGGGTTGTACTGGGAGGGGTTTGGTTGTACTAGGAGGTGTTGGGTTGTACTGGGGGGGGGGGGGTGGTTTGTAAATAATTGACAAATATGCATAGTTATATACAGTCCACATTTCACCATCTTTCATATCTATAACATTTAGATCCCCCTAAATCAAGCCCAAGCTTTTCATACCCTTAACATGACTTACCTCAGTTATGTAATTTCCCTCACCATGGTCTCTCCTGCTCTTGATTTTAATTTTGACTGGGTCACACCCCCTGGAAATGACTTTATATCTACACAGCTTTAAACATTTAACCCCTGACATCCTAATTTTAGGATTACCTAAACAATAGGTTCTGATCAGTACAGCACAACTACATGACGAGACTGTGGATCAAGCTAGATTAGTGTCCCAATTAACCCAAAGTGTCCTACTTTACTAATGTTCACTCTAGACCTGTTTTGGGATCAGGTTCAGGGTTGGATTTAATAAAAGGCTGCTAAATTCAGCTTAAAGTTGTATAATATTTAATATGGCTTTAGTTGAATGTATGTTAAAGTCACAGGGACAGTCTACAGATCATCTGCAGTTCAGTATCTTAAATAAATGATGTCCGAATCTGAGCGTATGTGCTGCTGAGCGTGCACTGACCTCTAGTGTCCTTTCACTGGTTTTGCCACAAGTTCAACAGCCTGACCTCTGCCCAGTTTGGATATTCTGGAAAGCAGCAAACATGTCCATATAAGGAAAGGTTGGGGGAGAGGTACAATCTCTGGGAGAAGAGAATTAGGAGATGGGCTGCATTGTTGTTGTAAAAGTGCCTCCCCTCTGTTTGATTGGTAAAGAAGGTCTACCAGCCTTGTCGTGGCGTTAAGACAGATCCACTGCTGGAACTGCTCAATCTGTGATGATGCTGCAGTTCCAATGTTAACGCTGAAACAGGAGAAGGTCCGTCAGTTAAATAACTACAACAAGGCCTGATTTCATTCAGCAGGAGCGGCGTAATTAAAGAGTATGTAGTGCAGTACTGATTGAGGGAAATCAAACTATGAGATCAATGACTGCTGCTTTCTGAAAGAGTGTTGAACGAGTCAGATGAAGGGGAGTTCACTGAGATTACACTGGAATGACAGCAACACATGAAGCACTCCTTAACTCCAGATGGTTGACTCACAGTATGGGTCATTATAGTTTATATGAACAGTACTGTTCTTTTCTCTCTTGAGAAACAGCCGTGGGAACAGTCGGTGTGTGGTTTGGTTCCTCAAAAAAGACCCTGCAGCAGCAGAGTGAAAAAGTGCTTAAAAATAAATAATGTAACAATTTCCTGTATGAAACTTCCCTCATTCCCCTAAAAATGAGACGACCTTGCTTCTCTCAAATACTGACATGCTGATATATGACGACACCAATACTGCTGCTACTACAACTACTACTGTCACTATTACTGCTACTACTTCTGATACTACTACTGTTACTACTGGTATTACTATTGCTGCTGCTGCTGCTACTACTACTACTACTACTACTGCTACTGCAGCTAATATTGCTCCTAGTAGTACTACTACTGCTGCTACTACAACTACTACTGTCACTATTACTGCTGCTACTACAACTACTACTGCAGCTAATATTGCTCCTAGTAGTACTACTACTGCTGCTACTACAACTACTACTGTCACTATTACTGCTACTACTACTGCTGCTGGTACTACTACTGCTACTACTGATGCTGGTACTACTACTGCTGCTACTACTACTACTACTACTACTACTACTGCTGCTGCTGGTACTATTACTACTCCTGCTAATATTACTACTAGTAGTCCTACTACTACTGCTACTACTACTGCTGCTGCTACTACTACTGCTACTACTACTGCTGCTGCTACTACTACTGCTGCTACTACTACTGCTACTACTACTACTGCTACTACTACTCCTGCTACTACTACTTCTGCTGCTACTACTACTACTACTACTACTATTGCTACTACTACTACTACTACTGCTGCTGGTACTACTACTACTACTACTCCTGCTAATATTACTACTAGTAGTCCTACTACTACTGCTACTACTACTGCTGCTGCTACTACTACTGCTACTACTACTACTACTGCTACTACTACTGCTGCTGGTACTACTACTACTATTACTACTACTCCTGCTATTATTACTACTAGTAGTCCAACTACTGCTGCTACTGCTGCTGCTACTACTACTGCTACTACTACTACTGCTGCTGTTGTTGCTACTACTGCTACTACTACTGCTGCTACTGCTGCTGCTACTACTACTGCTGCTACTGCTGCTGCTACTGCTGCTGCTACTACTACTGCTACTACTACTGCTGCTACTGCTGCTGCTACTACTACTGCTGCTACTGCTGCTGCTACTGCTGCTACTGCTGCTGCTACTACTACTGCTGCTACTGCTGCTGCTACTACTACTGCTGCTACTGCTGCTGCTACTACTACTACTGCTGCTGTTGTTGCTACTACTGCTACTACTACTGCTTGTGCTGTAAGGCCAGGCCTGATAAGTGAAGCCAGAAATGAGAGATATGAGTGAGTTAAATGGAGTGAGGGGGAGGTGGTGGCATCAGAAAACTTCAACATGAACACAGATAGCAGAGATAGAATTTAGAGGACGTTAGATTGGGTAAAAGAAGAACAGGTGTGTTCCTCCTCCTTAAGGTCAGTCACACCTCTGATCTTTGACCAAAATAGAGAAGATCAGACAGATCAGATCAGGTCAGATTCTGATAGATGAACTCAGGATGTACTCCGAAGTCCAACTGCAGTTCTACAAATTACTCAGTACTCAGGAGTATGACTTGTGGATGTCACACTCCTTAGGCTACTCAATTGTCCTCTGATTACCATCCTATCATAGCGAGTCAGAGGGGTTGGTATAATCTCAGAAAGGTATAGAGGGTGAAAATTAGGCCCATATTGAGATACACAATGCGGAAAACAATTTAACTAGCTTATCAAGACTGTGTTTGTTTTGTGGGCAGATAAAAAAAGCCTTTTCAATTTGCTCATGATTGCTAATCGATTCGCTTGACTCACTTGAGAGTCGTTCCAAAAAAATACAATTTGTGTGAGAATTACCCATCACTACTGAAATGACTGTGTTTCCTTTCCAATTAATGATAAGCGTATGTGCACAACACTGTCCAGATACTCCTTCTCCCTAGTGAATTACATTACTCTAAGATGTATCCATTGCTTGGACAGGTGTTCAGGTGCACCCACAGCATGTATAATCTCTATAGTCAAGCACTGTAAATAGAACTGGACGCTCCGTAGCCTAAGATCACCATGCCCAATGCCAAACATCAGCTAGAGGGGAATTAAACCGCCTAGGAATTTGAGCGAAGAGTCATTTAAGCACTGGAACGACTCTCTGAAATGTCATGGTTCTATACAGAACCATTGCTTTTACCAAAGAACCCTCAAGGAACCTTTTATTTTAAGAGCCTGAAGCATTGCAACTAATACTCCCATAACTGAATGCAATCAAATCCTCACAACAATGTTCCGGCATCTGATTTCAAGCCTCTATAGAAACATTGGAACTGTATTCTCTATAGAGTGACCTCACTAATACCCTCATAGCTGAATGCAATCAGATCCTCACAGCAAGTTCCAACATCAAGTGTCAAACCTTCTTAGAAGAGTGCAGTCCGACACTCATGTAACTTATGCAAATGAATACAGCCCTTGGACAGCCCTTCTAATGAATGCATTCAGCTACTTTCAGGTGCACCCATTGCTTACACAGATTGGCAAATGCACGTACACAGCTTGTCTAGTCCTTGTAGAGAAGAAGTACTGCCAATAGAATAGGACTCTCTGTAGCAGATAAACATGAACCTATTGGCACCGTGCTGCCTAATGGCAGGCAGGGGCTAGAGGGGTATAAAGCCCCCCAGCATTGAGCTGAGGAGCAGTGAAGGAACTGTGTTCTCTGGAATGATAGTGGTGGCGCTCCATCCAACTTTTGGGTGGTGATCATCTAACTAAATGCTCTTGTCACTGAATGCAATCAAATCCTCACAGCAATGCTTCTCCAAAATCTATTATATATAGTTACTCCAACATAAGCCGGATCAACCCCCTGTTTTAATACCCTTGATTTCAGGAGAAACAGTGAATGAGCAGGTGGCTCTATACTTTTGTCCATTTTGTTGAGCTTTGATTCGGGAGGGCTGTGAATTCACAGCAGAAATGTCACCTGCCCGCTGCTCACCAGACACCCCCGCCCCACACATACACCCCCCCAACGAGACATCAGTGTTGAAGTGTTTTTCCTTCATTGTCAACCGTTGGAAACTTTCCGTGGGCATTCTTTCGGGTCACCGAGGTCACGGTGCCCTTGCGTTCGTCTCCGAATGATGTCAGCACTCGCGCTCAGAGCGCTCCAGTTTTGAAGGGCTGGCTCTGATTGATGGCTGCTGAGACAGGTCCCTGAGCAGCCGTGAAATAATTGAGATAACGGCACAATGAGCTGATAGCACGGAGCTGCCGCAGTGAAGAGTTTGATAAGATTTGCATAGTGCTAAGGGGAGCAGCGCCCATAAATCACAGGCCTTAGTAAAGTCAATTTGAATAGCTGCTATCTGCATGAAAATTATCCCCAATTGTGAAAGTGTCTGTGGTTTGTTTTATAGAGTGTCAGGACAGAATCCGCTTTGACTTGAGAGAAATCACTTCAGCATCAGCTCTGTCTTTGGGGCGAGCAAGTGGAAATGCATCCAGCGCTCGTTAGATAACTGAGAAGGCCTGTGCTGTAAAGATCAAACTGGTCTGACAACTGGTCTTCACTGTTCACTCTTTTATTACTGGGTTTACTGAAGCTAATGCCTTACTATCGTCACCTCATGCAGCTTGTGAACTCTTGCAGTCACCACATCAGGTCATTTCTGATCATTTGGGAGTCCTTTGATGGCCAAATCACTATACACTATATTGACAAAAGTATTGGGACACCTGCTTATGTATTGTTTCTCCTGAAATCGAGGGTATTAAAAAAGCCAAAAAATCAAGTTGATCCTGCTTTTGTTGGAGTAACTGTCTCTACTGTCCTGAGGAGAAGACTTTCTACTAGATTTTGGAGAAGCATTGCTGTGAGGATTTGATTGAATTCAAAGACAAGAGTGTTAGTGAGGCCAGGATGTTGGATATTAATCACCTGCCTAACTCATCCCAAAGGACACAGTTCTGATGCTGGGGGGCTTTATACCTTTCTAGCCCACGCCTAGATGAGCTCTATGTGTGTGTGAGTTTGTGTGTGTGCATTTGCACAACTTAAAGTAGCCACAAATATTTGGACATACCGGACAGTCAGAACTGGAGGTCAAAATATGGGCAATAGTGGGTAACCCTGTCATAATTATTCCATAATGGCCTGATCTCCGCTCCTTACAGTGACCCAAACTGTAATCTGTCATTGCCAGTCTAGCTTTCACAATCCTACATGTTTTACACAGGATGTGTATTGTATGTGTGTGTGTGTGTGATTTCATGTGTACTTCGATAGTTGCACATAATTAAAAAAACACATGTTTTGGCAATTATGAGCTGAAATTTCATGAGCCTGACAGGTCTAATCCTGTGCTTGTTAACATAGTCTGACAGATATCAAGCCTATTGTTAGTGCCATGTAATCTGTCATGGCCAAAAACTTCCGAGAAAGGCTGGGAGCTTTTATCTGTGCAGTGAACACACACCAGTAAAACACACACAGTGGACAGTGAACACGCCTGCCTGGAGCGGTGGGCAGCCATTCTTGCTGCAACCTGGGAGCAAAGAGGGTGAAGGGCCTTGCTTCAAGGCTCAACAGTGGCAGCTTGCCGAGGCCAGGTATTGGGAAATTCAGGTTTATTGTTAATATCAGGAAGGCCACTCTTGGAACCCATTCCTGTATGTATTAAAACATCACATAGCCTATTGCAATATGTAACTTTCTGTTTATTATGATATATTTTGCATAACACATTAAATTCTACATTAAAACCACCACTTTGTTTCTACACTCTTTGGAGCTGGTTTCAGTTCTGTGGTTGAAGCATGCCTTACCATTAATCTAACCACATTGACCCTACTTCCTCATCGATCTGCAGACCGTCCTCCCGCTATCTATTATACATTATATCTGTTATACAGATGTAGAAAAACAGGATAGTTGATCTGTTGGTATACAAGAACCCTGGAGACGTGTGCATGGAGGCTGTCCACAGGGACAGCATAATCTTTAAACAGCTAAATATGATTTATAAATACAGTAAATCACCAACATAGATCATGCAAATACAATAAAGCACTACATGTGTTTGAAGGTTCTGCTATCTTCATTTTCCTGAAAGCAGAGCCATCAACAATGTCTTGAATGTATTTCACGAGAATATCAAGTGACAGTGAGGTTTCTAAGAGGCCTACATACTTGTTGTGGTTTGAGGGCCCTAAGTGACTGCTTATACCACTTATGGCACAATACGACAAGAAATGGACCCGAGAAACACCTTTCATACCACACAATCTGTCACGCTGCTCGGGAATAAAGCTGAGACGAAGCAGCTTTTTGAACTGACATAACTGTCCAGCTGTAACATCTTAAGTGTCCTTACCACGCTGTGTGAAAAAGCTGTAAATTCCTCTGCTGTGGTATGTGGTGAATGCAAAAGCAGGTGATGAATGATATGAGTATTAAAGCCTACATATCCACAATAAAGCAGGTCCCATTCAGAAGTCTGACAAACAGTGTCCTCGCTGCTCCAGTGCTGGCACTTAGTGGGCCAATTGGAACCTTGTAAGTCTATGCTAATTTACATATCGCTGCTGTCCAATGAAAAATATGTCCAATAAAAAAAATCTCCATTTTTGTTCGTTTTTAGTTTTCCTTATAGTTTGAACCCTGTTGCTGCTTCTGTACACTGTGGCAATGATTCTGGATAATTAGACCAATAGAAATGCTCGAATTTACTCTAAATAAACTCGTATTTTACATTGACTTCCATTTAAAGTCACAATTTTGGAGATACATGTTTTTCATTGGACAGCAGCGAGTTATGTAATAACTAAATTTTTCGCAAATGGATGTTATCTCTAGAAGTAGTTGTAAGTCAAGTTGTTCGAATGTCCAGTCCAGTCACTTTGGACAGTCCGAATGTCTGATTGCTGTAAATGATGTTTATAAAGTGATGTATTTCCATAAAATATGGTAAATGAATTTATCATGTTTTTCATGCTTTAAATAAAACAATGTATTACTTTAAGACCAAAAATATATGCTTTGCTCCTCAAAACATTAGCAAACTGTGACACTGGACAGGCTACTTTCCATTTTGGAAGAGCTGAAATAGGGGCTGCATTTGAATAACTGAATGTAAAGATGAAGCCCAACTACCCAAGACCCGAAAGGCCCAATATATTTTTGATGGTTGTAAAAAGGTTCTACTTTTTGGGATACAACTGATCCATCATCCTGGTTCCATGCCAATGGCTGAGGGATCTGTGCTTGGGAAACATGATGCCTGTGCAAAAGTAATGAATGAATGAATGCATGGCAAATAAAATGTCACATTTAAATTTATGGCATTTAGCTGACGCTCTTATCCAGAGTGACTTACAAGGTTACTCATATTACAGAGACGGGCCAGTGTAGAGAGTCTTGCCCAAGGACTCTTATTAGCGTAGCGCAGCATAGTCACCTAGACCGGGAATCGAGCTCCAGTCTCCCACATGGTGTGGTAGCTCAGTGGTAGGTAGTGGTGCTATCTGTTGAACCACACCAACCACATTATTAGCGTTTGATGTCCAAAATCCATCAGTTAGATATGTCCAAGTTAAGTTATTGTCCACATAAACTGTATCACAATTAATGTGTCAAGGCTTGTAGTAAAAAATAATGTAAAAATAAATGCATTTTTTTAAGAACAACCTGAATAAGATTATTGTGACTGTTTGATCCTGACACTCTCTGGTCTCTTATATTAATAAAATAAAATGTAATATGAGGAATTATGCATGATACATATACTATGAGGAAACCAAAAGCTGAACTTTTTATTTTCATTTTAATTGACTTCTATGTTCTTCACCAGGCCTGTTACCTGCACAGAGAGCTATCCCCATATGCCATTATGATGCCATAGAAAAATATTTGGCATATTTGGCTCATTTGGCTCCCTAAAGAAGCTTTTAATCAATCAAGTTTCTGTAAAGGAGAAATTCTGAAATCATAATTTTGAAGAACCTTTTAAATATGTTAAATATGGCGTTCTAGGCAATACTAGATCCTGACATAGCCTTTTCGCATGATATCAAGGCTCTTTAAACCTTTAAAATGCTGCTTTACGCTCAGACTTATACTTTTTTCAAACATAGCTCCTTAGGTAACCCTAAAGGCTTAGGCTAGTGATTGCCAAACCCTGGTCCTGGAGGATCTCCTGCCCTGCACATTTTAGTGTTTACTCAGCTCCCGGCACCACTGAACCATCTCATCAGCTAATTAACAAGCCCTTCCTGAGTTGAAGGCAGTGAAGCTGAAGCTGTTAGAGCTGGAAACCACTAAAGCGCGCATGGCAGGGAGTCCTCCAAGACCAGGGTTCGGAATCACTGGCTTAGGAAACCAAAGAACCCTTATGTGGGACCTTTCTTTGTGGATGAATGAAATATTCTGGTGAGGAAAAGCCTACAAGGCTTCCATACCTTCGGCCTTTTGCTGTACTTTGTACAGTAAGCCCGGCTTGGGCCCAGACTGGTCATTTTAATGCATCCCCCCAGTTCAGAACAGGCAGAACCATAAGAAGGTCTGTGCGATGATAGTTCTCCATTCTTTCATTTCCATGGTTCACAAACATAAAAGCTAGCTTTGACTGTGTGGATCGCTACATTAAATTGATCCAGCGAGCTGAGAATGCAATCGCGAAAGATGAAGGGCATTTTCTTGTCGAGGGACTAGAAAATTGAATCGGAGAGTCTTGCACAAAGGGACTTTCATCCGTAATTGTGCACCGGTTCATTGCTGTGGCAATCGAGTGTGGCTTTTATGGTTCCAAACAAGGTCACGTCCAGTATCTGAGTTAATTAACAACCTAGTACACAGTGATTCAGCCGGAGGAATAAGCACTTAATCATACTTGGGGTGCGTCTAGTTTGGGTGAGCAGAAAAGATAATGAAAAAGATAAGAAAACAACACAAACACAAACACACACACACACAACACAGGGCCACGCTAGTCTTTACATCAAGAAATCCTAAAATGCCCTCGTCATATTCAATATTACACTGTCTTTCAGCCTCACAATACCCCGCTTTATACTCAAACCCACTGAAGGGGTTTTATTGGTAGCAGACTGTCACCAAAACCCACCCATGGAGAGATTACTGTTACAGCACACTTTTGTGCCTTTGATGGCATCTGTGTACACTCTCAGAACAGACTGTACCTTTCAGGGTAAAACCCTGGAGCAGTCACAGGGGTGGTACGCTTAAGGGTACATATTCAGTATCGTCAGTCAGGGAACATAATTGTGCCACATTCAGTTGCAGTTCTTTTTTTGACTTGCTTTGCCCTGTCTTCTTATTTTTCTATTTCAAAAAGCCTAGTAGAAAAAAGCCTAGCGTCAAAGCTAGAGAAGCAGTAAAAAGCCACAGCCACAGGAGGACAGGATTATGGTGTTGGTGTTGATACTGGAGAGCAGCTCATCACCTCCAGACTCCAGGATAGGTGTGGTAATACTACGTGAACCAGTCCTAGTGACCACAGCTTTTCCAGTGAGCTTTGAAGAGCAAGCCACAGAGGCAAATGGGGGTCAACCCTAGGCTAAAAGCTAACACTTTAGCTTTAGCCTTTAACCATCCCTTCTCTCCATCATCCGCTCCCTCAAAAACAAACTGGATGCTCTTCAATGCTCACAGTCACAGGAGGACAGGAATATGGTGTTGTTGATACTGGAGAGCAGCTCATCACCTCCAGACTCCAGGATAGGTGTGGTAATACTACATGAACCAGTCCTAGTGACCACGGCTTTTCCAGTGAGCATTGAACTGGACTACCTCGACTGAACCAAACTGGAGCTAAACCCACTGGCTTGTTATTTACTTTACCAGTAAGACTCGAGAATGACAAACCCAGGGGACCCTACAGGACCCCCACAGAGCAGACTGTAGGATTTGGGTGGTGGGTCATTCATTCTCAGCACTGGAGTGACACTGACTAACATGGTGGTGGTGTGTTAGTAGTGTGTGCTGTGCTGGTACGAGCGGATCAGACATGGCAGTGCTGTCCACTCACTGTCCACTCTATTAGGCACTCCTACCTAGTTGGTCCACCTTATAGATAAAGGTAAAGTCAGAGACCGAAGCTCTGTATCTGCTGCTGCCCAGTTTGTGCTGGTCATCCTCTAGTCATTTATCAGTGCTCACAGGAGGCTGTTGGCTGGATATTTCGGGTTGGTCTGATCCACTCGTACCACCAGCGCAACACACACTACTAACACACTGACCACCACCATGTCAATTCACACCACCCTCCCTGTATGCCTCTATAAAGAACCTTGTATCTCCATTTTCAGTTTTTGACATAATTTGAATATCACTGCTGTCCAATGAAAAACATGTATCTCCACTGTGTAATTTATTCTGGATGGATGGACCAATAGAAATGCTCTAAGTTACTTGGAAAAAACTCTTATTTTACATTGACTTCCATTCAAAGTTCAGACCATTTTTGCCTTGTCCTTGTCCAACTCTTTCATTGGACAGCGACGATATGGTTGTTCATCACATTGTGTCAAAACATCTTGATGAATGGACCAATAGAAATGCTCCAAAATGACTTCATTAAATTAAATCTTTTTACATTGACTTCCATTGAAAATTTCTTTCTCCTGTAAAGTTGCTATTTTGGAGATCAAAGGTTTTTATGTTTTTTTATGTGAGTAATATATTAATTGCAATAACACAATGGACTCAAGTCTACATCTCCTACCTCCCTACCTACCTAATCTTCTTTCCCAAGCATTCATCTTACAACACAGCCCTAATGTAACAGAGAATTTCAGAGAAAATACACTGAGGATAGATACTGCACCCAAGCGAACTCGAAAAGCCCTGAATAACAGATATACTGATAAGGTCGGTGAAACTCAGAATGATGAATCAGCTAAGCTGTGCGCTCACATCCATTTCTTCTTTCTCTGCGACTCCAGGGCCTTTGTTACTCCAACATTTTAGCTGTTAGATCAGTTTTACACTTAGGACACATAGGACACACATTCCCAGATTTACATTTACATTTAAGGCATTTAGCAGACGCTCTTCTCCAGAGCGACTTACAAAAGTGCTTTACTATTTACCCAAGAAAAACCTCAGCTAGTTTAAATAGACTAATAATGGTTAGATACTTAGATACTACTAAACACAAGTCAGTAAGGAGACCACTCTGCTATTCACCCAAGTCCTCTCAGAAGAGGAGGGTCTATAGTCTGGGTTTGAAGACAGCGAGCATTGGACTCTGCTGTTCTGACACCCAGGGGAAGTTCGTTCCACCACTTTGGTGCAGGACAGAAAAAAGCCTGGACGCTTGTCCTCCGTGGATTTTGAGGGATGGCGGGTCGAGCCGAGCCGTACTTGAAACTCAAAGGGCTCTTCGTGCAGATCGGCTTTTGACCATTGCCATTAAGTACGGATGCCGCTTTACGCGTGTTGATGCTTTATTGAATTTCATGTTAAGAATGTATGCATGAGAGGAAAATGCACTTAAATCAACACCAAAATAAACGCTCCAGTGTTTGCCCATAACCCAAACCTGGCTGATGTCCAGCTGAAGTCCCCGAGGCCTGATATTATACACAATCTCTGAGTGGCTTTAATCAAATGTATGTGGAAACACATCGGAATGACTTCGCATTGGGACTTGACTTGCTTGGCCTAAGCAATGGGAACTTGCAGTGACAACTGGCTTGCTTCTGTTAAACCAAAGAAAAGCTGAGATGACTGCCTGACCGTAGGAGGTCAGTGGCCTCAGTTTCTGGACAGCGGCATTGTGAGCTAATTTGGGTAACAGTGAGTTTATAATGGTCACTCTTCATGATTTATGATAAACAGTATCAATCTTATGAACTGTGCTCTGTTCTACCGCCATGATAGACAAGAGTTAAGACAGAGACAGCCTCATCCATTTCCACTGGCATTTCTATTCATATACAGAAATAAATCACAGTTGAGTTACAAGCAAGCTTTCATTTCCAGCAGCATTTTAGTCATACGAGCACAGCTCCACCTTCACAGAGTCATAGATAATTTAGAGGGATAGATTTGAATTTGGCGCCATCATGAGGCGAGAGGACTGAGAAGCTTCTGCAGGCAATGACTGAGGAAAGACAGAGAGAGAGAGAGAGAGAGAGAGAGAGAAAGAGAGAGAAAGAGAGAGAGAGACCAACCCACCAACCATCTTCCTTGACATCTACCTTCCGGGGAAACTTCAGCTTCAACTAATTGGCTGCACTTGATCCACCTAATCATTGCCTTCCCAAGTCCCTGATTAGCTACAGGAGGTGTTAGACCTGGGTTGGAGGTGAAACCTGCAGAACATAGATCTCCAGGAGGGGATGATGACCCCTGTCCTAGAGCCTTTTCTATCTAAAAGTACCATAATAATCAGTCAGGGCTATAATAGGGAGTTCATCTCATTTAATACTCTTAAATCCAGAGCTTTGAGATGGTGTCATGTCGCAGTTCGTTAATAGCGTCCTCATGGGCCGTGGGCAGTAGAAGGCACCAATTTGAGGGGCTGGTGTTGTTATGTAATACTCAGGGAGAGACACAGTGCGCCCTTAAAAGGGGCCCTAGACTGTCGAACCTGGCATAGCTGAAGGATGAGCGTTCGGTACATGGAACTGACAACCCGTGAGCCTCAAACACTGCCGTTCCTCCTTTAAAAAGAAAATCCGGCAAAAACGAAACCGGGCTGGAAAACGGGCCATTTCCAAAACCCCCAAACTGTTACTGTGGCAGTCTTGACTTTTTGAATATATGCACCCTATATTTACATAAACCCCGCCCGCTAGAGAAAGCCTCCGGACTCTGGTAGTTAAGGGAATTACGGGAAGGCCTCATGAAACATGTAGAGGCACACAGGGATCTAAGCTAGGCTAAAAGCAAACATTATCCTTTAACCATCTCTTCTCTTCTCCATCATCCATTCCCTTGAAAACAAACTGGGCTAAACACACATCAGGAAAAGGGGACAGCACCAGCTTAACCAGGCTTTTTAACCAGGAAGCCTTTTGAAAGCAACATAAACTCGAGGAAGCAAGTTTTGGGCAAGGCTAAAAGCTAACTGGCTCACACTGTAGAGAATGCAACTAGAGTACAGCAACACTATCTGGTCAGACTCAGGATTAACTACAGGGTCTTTGTTACAGTGTTAAAAGTAGGCCAGAATATGCAGCTCCTGTGAGCCGTTGCAGTGCCGTATACTAGCCAATAAAACCCTCAATAAAAAGAAAATCAGCAGGCTTCATCCTGAGGCAAAATAACAGGGTTGTAAATAGGCATCTGAGCATTTCTCATCCCAACCACAAGTCCCAAGTCACACACTTACTATGAACAAATCAAACAGCTTAAATGCTTAGTAAAGTGCATCCTTTAACCCTCTCTGCTTTAGGGAAGCCATAGCATAACAGTGTCAGTAAAATGAGTACTAAGGAACTAATGTATGCAGCGATATTATGATTTTACCTATTTTGATTTGTATCAATGATGTTCAATGATAATAAGGATGTTTAGAACAGTTTTGGGACATTTTATTCACTACAGGCCATGATAGGGGGCTAATTGTGAAAACGCCATTGGTTTTTCCCATCAGCAAAACCTTCCTGTTGCTTATTTGGGCACATCGTCAATGGCAGATGGCAGGCTTTCTTTCAGTCTAATAAAACCCACTGGCAAACTACACACTTCATTCTTCCCGAATCCTTGATCGTGGCTTTCTAAGCCCTTGGGAGGCGGCCGTGCATTCCGTGGAGTGCACCTTTAGCTTCCTCAGTGCTGGGGCTAATGAGGCTGTGTTGGAATTTGCCCTCTGCCTACTCCTGCAAACCTGCTGGTACCTCCTGCAAACTTGGCAGAGCTCTACCGTTTTCTACCAATAGCTCAAGAAGGTGTGCACAACTGGCAGATACTATGTGTGTGTGAGAGTGAGGAACATCTCCATCATTCAATCTGACAATCTACACCCTGTTATTTTTGTCTGCAGGCCTGTGTCTGGACAGTGGGATTGCTACGGTGTGATTGGGTAAGAGGACAGTCCGATATCCTTCGTTTTCTTCAATAAGACTCAAGTCTGGGTCTCTCTTTCATGTGCTGTGTTTGGCAGGGGCCGGATGCTTTTGGCTGGACGTCAGGTAGGCGGCTAATGCGGCAGAGTCAGAGTTCATCTCTCTGTGTGATGCTGTGGATGAGGCTTTAACGAGCAGGATAGCTGCGCTCCAATCAAGCATGAGAAAAACAGCCTCTCCACTGGGCCTGCTGATTACACCAGCTCTCCTCTTCATCTCCCAGCGGTCACTTTCACTGTGGAACAACAGGGCTGGATCCAACAGTATGCCCTGTTCACGATGTACTGCAATGGATCAGTCCATCATATTTAAATACTTAGCAGGAGTCTTAGCAGTACGCTATTTGGACAAAAGTATTGGGACACCTGCTCATTGATTGTTTCTTCCAAAAGCAAGGGTATTCAAAAAGAGTTCATCCTGCTTTTGTTGGAATAACCGTCTCTACTGTCCAGAGGGACGATTTCCAAAAGATTTTGGAGCTCTGCTGTGAACATTTGGATCATAACCTCAGCTCCAAAACATCTCTGCGGTATTGGATGGAGCTCCTATCATTCCAGAGAACACAGTTCCTTTACTCCAATACTGGTGGGTTTTTACCAATCTAGCTGATGGAAGGCTTTGGGCATGGTGACCTTAGGCTCCTGTTTAGTATCCCATCCAATGCACTGTTGGCCTATATCGGGGTCACATAAAGATACACTAAATGTCCAAATGTTTGTGGACAGCCCTTCTAATGAATGTAGTCTGCTACTTTAAGCTTTACCCATTGCTGACACAGGCACACACACAGCATGTCTAGTCCCTGTAGAGAAGTACTGCCAATAGAATAGGACTCTCTGGAGCAGATAATCATGAACCTATTGGCACCATGCTGCCTAATGCCAGGCGTGGGCTAGAGGGGTATAAAGCCCTCTGGCATTGAGCTGAGGAGCAGTGGAAGAACTGTGTTCTCTGGAATGATGCATGGTGCTCCATTCATTATTTTTGGGATGAGTTGGGGTGGGGTAATCATCCAATATCTGGACCTGACACTACTAACACTCTTGTTGCTGAATGCAATCAAATCCTCAAAGCAATGCTCCTAAATCTAGTAGAAAGCTTTCTTCCCTAGACAGTGCAACAATGAACAAGCAGGTGTCCCAATACTATTGTCCATATAGTATACATGTTGCCCAGTGCCTGCTCTCACATAGCTCTCATAGAAACTACAGCTGTTGTATCTGTACACTTTCAGCTGATGAGTAAAGGCCACAGCATGTACAGTAAAATAACGCCTGTACAGGTAAACAGCAGTCAGGGAAGAATATAAATGTAAGGAAAGCCTCGGAATGAACAACTTTCTATGTGTATTCATGATTTTTTTTTATTCAGTTTGGTGAAGGCCCATATGCAAGCTATGCTATATTTTATCTCTCAAGTGCTCTTATAACATTGGCCTGCAAAATCGTTTACATGACTCCTTATACCAGTGTTTTTTAGAGTGTTCCTGAGTTCTCCAGTGCAGGGAACTGTGATTAGGGACCCATAGGACAGTTTGGGGCTTCGTTTTTGGTTGTGCTTGCAAATTCCTCTCGCCATCTGAGGATATCAAGGAATGATGAATAGGGAAGAAAAACAATTGAGAAGCTGTGGTGGCTCGCGGCTCTGCCAATATTATATTTATATATGGATAATATGATTTATTATATGGGTGTAGAGTGTCTGCGCAGATGATTTTCTAACAGCATATTTCCTCCTCTGCATTAAAGCCGTTATTGAGAGCAGTTGAAAGTCATTTCCACTCTTCTGCATGTAAACAATCTTGGGACCAACTGGGACCAGTTTAATTCGTTAGTCTCCCAACTACATACCTTCACACCACTTAACTCACACATGGAAAACCTTTCAAATCTCAATTAATTGTATTTAGAAATTGTGTATTTCTATAATTCCAGACTGTGTCCATCTGTTTCTCTGCATACTATGTTAGTTAGCCTCCTTTCACCCTGTTCTTCAATGGTCAGGACCCCACAGGACCGACCACAGAGCTAGTAGTATTTGGGTGGTGGGTCATTCATTCGCAGCCCTGCAGTGACATGGACTGACATGGTGGTGGTGTGTTAGTGTATGCGCTGGTACGAGTAGTAGATCAGACACAGCAGTGCTGCTGGAGTGCTTAAACACTGTGTCTGTCCACTCACTGTCCACTCTGTTAGACACTCCTACCTAGTTGGTCCACCTTGTAGATAAAGGTAAAGTCCGAGACTGAAGCTTTGTATCTGCTACTGCCCAGTTTGTGCTGGTCATCCTCTAGTCCTTCATCAGAGCTCACAGGACGCTGTTGGCTGGATATTTCTGGCTGCTGGACTATTCTCAGTTCCAGTTCCAACACTACTGAGACCGAGAGCATTGCTAGTGCTAGGGGGAGCTACAGACAGGTGGGCTAATTGGCAAAAATTGTCAAACACTACGCACATGAAACATAATGGTCTACTCATTGTGCAAATACAGTTACTGGTTGTGAATAAACATATAATAAACTTGGGACGAGCACAGGAAAAGCTGAGCTAAATGAGATGTGTCATAGCTGGGTTAGCATCCTAGTTAGCATCCTTTCACCCTGTTCTTCAATTGTCAGGACCCCACAGGACCGACCAACCACAGAGTAGTAGTAGTAGTAGTAGTAGTATTTGACACAGCGGTGCTGCTGGAGTGCTTAAACACTGTACTAGCACAACAAAATGACATTTAACAGGAAATCTGATTAAATTTGGTAGCTGAATTCTTAAATTTATTAAGGTATGTTTTACCTTGTTGGTTATTACCCCCAGAATACTGCAGTAACTACTAGAAATCCAACAGTGCAAACAGTGTAAACACTAGTATCCCTCACTATAACACCAAAGCTAATGGCTATGTTTAACCCCTTAAACAGCCAATGAAACGCAGCTGGGCCGACAGTCTTATTGCAAACTGCTGATACCAGAGAACAGCAAGTCCCTGTAATTACTGAGTAATACACCTTACTGTGTAATAAGCCTTGCTACTCTATTTCAGACGCCACACAAGTCTGTCTTCTGCCAGTTACTTCTGCCGCTTTTCAATGAATGCCTATTAATCTACAGACACGCTGTATGATCACTTCTAAGGAGGACTACTTTGGTTTAATAAAAAGGAAGTTTACTTAATCAAGCAAATTAAGATACCTCTGAGCAAAGAACTGGGCCTGAAACCTCTTAATTCCTCAGCATATGGCACAATTCAAACACAGTCCTCATATTTGATTCATGAAGCCCTAGCCAATGGACGATGATGGTGAAAATGCAAATGGGCAAATTGATATGAAGTTAGCTTAATTGGTGAATGGAGAATGAAGCCTGGATCTTCACTGTGCTCGAGGGTTTTATGGAAATGCAATACAATAAAAAGCAAACAAAGGCAGCAATGAAGTACTGATTTAAATACAGCCCATAGGGAACCCAACAATGACACATTCCTGCTGCTGTTTTGGAGACTTACTCCAACTCTGGATTTCAGATAAAACCACTGTGGGGTTGAGTGTCAGCTTTAAGTCAAAGGTCTTGGCCAGCAAAGAAGCTGGTTGAGTTGGCTGAGTTGGGAGGCGTTTCTCGGTGGACCAGTCCCATTCCTCAGGGTCCCACAGGCAACTCTACCAAGTTGTAGCATTCTTTACAGTTTGCTTTACTGTGCCAAAGGGCAGTGGTTCCCAACCTGGTCCTGGAGGACCCCCTGCCCTGCACATTTTAGTATTACACTGCTTGATTTCACTTAATCAGCTAGTTATGAAGCTCTTCCTGATGTAGAGGTGGTGTGTTAGAGCAGGAGACTGCTTAAATATGCAGGGCACACAGGTCTCTGCCAACATACTTGCATGTAATATAAACATGTACACTAGGGTGCAGTGTCCAGCCAAAACCCTTGCCTCAACACTACAGCCTCATTGCTGCAGTGTAAGTCCAGTGAGCACTGCTGGCAGTACTTCATTGCTGTCTTTGTTATGGCTTCTCATAATGGCAACCACCTTGGAAACCATAGTAACCACCAAGCAAGACCATAAAAGCCCCCTGGATACCATGGCAACCACGTAACAAGCACCTATGCAACATCAAAGTAATGTTGGCTTCCTTATGGCCTGTATTTAAATGCAGTACGTCATTGCTGCCTATGTTATGGATACTCCTAAATGCAACCATCTGGGAAACCATAGTAACTGCCTAGCAACAACATAGCAGCCAGCAACCACTGAACACATCCACCTAACAATGCCCTAGCAACCACCTAATAACATTGCATCAACTATAAGGAATACCATAGCAACCTGATAGCAACAGCCTAGTTACTGCTTGGATGTGAGAACCACTCTGTTTTCTATATATATTTTACTAGATGTCCAAATGTTTGTGGACACTCCTTCTAATGAATGCATTCAGCTACTTTAAGTTCCACCTACTGCTGACACAGATGTGCAAATGCACACACACATGCACGGCTTGTCTAGTCCCTGTAGAGAAGTATTGCCGATAGAATAGGACTCTCTGTAGCAAGTAAACATGAACCTGTTGGCATCATGCCTCTTAAAGCCAGACGACTAAAGGGGGTATAAAGACCCCAAATGTTGAGCTGTGGAGCAGTGGTAGAACTGTGTTCTCTGGAGTGATGGTCGGTGGAGCTCCATCCAATATATTTGGGATGAGTTGGGGATGATGAGGTGGGGTGACCTCACTAACGCTCTAAAGGTCTAGCCCTCATGAAATAAAGCATGCACAGGTTTCTCAGCATCAGAGGGCGAGAGACGCTGCCTGAGCCTTGCAGTGTTATAAAGGAAGGAGTTTGTTTATTTGAATTGATTCTTTGCTGGAATTGCTTTTGAACCAATAAGTGCCTGCTTCCCAGATCAGTGGACTGTATCATTTGAGACAGCACTGTTTATACGAAAGCATCGTGATCCCTTCATGATTTACCCAATAGAAACGTGAGTAAGTACCTTCAAATCTGAACTGACATTCTGATGTCCTTAAACATCAACAAGGCATTGATTCATCAATCAATCAGCTCAACAAAAACTCCCTAACTCCCTGTCCATTTACTTACTCCACACGTTACAGCGATGCCATAAAACAACAGTACACAGCATATGGACAAAAGTATTGGGACACCTTCTTATTCATTGCTTCGTCTGAAATCAGGGGGTATTAAAAAGAGCTGATCCTGCTTTTGTTGGAGTAACTGTCTCTACTGTCCAGGGAAGATGGCTTTCTACAGGATTTTGGAGGAACATTGCCATTTGATTTGATTGCATTCAGCAACAAGATTGGTAGTGAGGTCAGAATGTTGGATGATGATCACCACCCCACCTCATCATCCCCAACTTCCCAACCATCATTCCAGAGAACACAGTACTTCCACTGCTCCACAGCTCAATGCTGGGGGCGTAATACCCCTCTCGCCCATGCCTAGAATTAGGTATAGTGGCAATGAGTTTATAGACATGTGCCAGGTGTAAACACCCCAAAGACACATTGTAGGTGTTGGGATTATGATCCAGATGTTATCATGATACACAATATGCTTTTCTAAGCATATAGATGATACTGTTAGTGCTTAATAAACACAGATCAGCTGCAGGTTTCATTACAAACTGTGTAATTAGACTGGTTGAATCAGATGTGCAGCAGTTGTTGGATAAAGCCTCTTAAGCACCTCACTTAGGAGGGTTCTTTGAGAAATCACTGTGATGCATTTACGTTTAAGGCATTTAGCAGAAGCTCTTATCCAGGGCTTTGCTATTTACCCAAGAATAACCTCAGCTAGTTTGAATAGACTAATAATTCAAAGATACCTCTAATCTTAGACTCTACTAAACACAAGTCAATAAGGAGACCACTCTACTACTCGCCCAAGTACTCTCAGAAGAGGAGGGTCCTCAGTCTGGGTTTGAAGACAGTGAGCGTTGGACTCTGCCATTCGGACACCCAGGGGAAGCTCATTCCACCACTTCGGTGCAGGAGAGAAAAAAGTCTGGACGCTCGTTTTCCGTGGATTTTGAGGGATGGCGGGTCGAGCCGAGCCGTACTTGAAGCTGGAGGGGCTCTTGGTGCGGATCGGCTTTTGACCATTGCCATCAAGTACGGATGGGCTGGTCCAGTCTGGGCTTTGTAGACCAGAGTCAGGGTTTTGAATCTGATGAGGGCAGCAGCTACAGGCAGCCAGGGAAGAGAGGAAAGCAGCAGTGGAGACACATGGCTGAATTTAGGAACGTTGAAGAAGACCCGTGCCGCTGCATTCTGGATAAGTTGCGGGGGCCTGATGGTGCGCAGAGGGAGACCAGCCAGAAGAGAGCTGCAGTGGTCACGTCTTGAAGTGACGAGAGACTGAACGCCTGAGCACCTGGGCGATTGCCTGATTTCTGACCTCTGCCTGTCCTGGCAACAAAAATTGCTGTAGCCCTATTAAAGTCCCTCTGCACATCTGCAGCCTCCTTCAACAAATATGTTACAGCGCCATGTCGAGGTCGTTTACACCTCCTCGGACTCTGTATAACACAGTTCTTATAGCATAAAGGTAAGGTATAACAAAAACATGCTCATAATTTCTCATAATTCCACATATTTATAAGACTAACGACATTGCAGAGGCCGCTCCAAATAGATAAAGTACACCGAAAATATACGTCATTATCAAATTATACCATTGCAGCAAGGTTAGAACACAGCAAAGAAATGTCAGAAGGCTGTTTACTAGTGTTTATTTAATCACCCAAGACAAACTCATGTGACCGTCACGGGAACGTGGGGCAGATAACAGAAGTGTAGGAGTAATATTTGATCAAGGTTTGTATTTCCTTTCGTAGTTCTCCCAGTTTCCTGTTTTGTCGAAAAGCTTACTCTGTCCTTCACTGCCAACCAACTGTGAGCACTTTTCTTCTCTGTGGTGCGTTTTTAGGTTGGTAATAATAAAGGTTATAATAATAAAGGATTTAATAATTGCAATAATATATTTTTCTAATTAAACTTTTCTACCCAATGTGGAAGGCCAATTACTCTATTCCTCGTTCACAGGAACTCCCCAAATTACTAGCAATGCCCCCCACAACACTATAGATACATGTAAAGTCAGCAACCTCCTTTTTTTCCAGCTGCCACTGATGCAAGCGAGGCCCCCCAGCTCCGATACACCAGCTAGCAGATGCCTCTGCTGACCAACATCACACTAGGACTGTGCTCTCTCAGATTCTGGCTGCTGATGACAAGCAGCAAGACCCGGGATTCGGGTTCATACCAGTAATTCTCAGATCAGAGTGGCAGCGGTTAAGTCCATTGGGCTCCCTAGCTCCAATACAACAGCTAGAAGACGCCTGTGCTGACCAACATCACACTAGGAGTGACATGGGGGGTGCCATCAACCAACCCTTGAGGGAGCAAGGCGAGTTGTGCTCTCTCTGACTTCGGCTGCTGATGGCAAGCAGCACAATCTGGGTTTCGGATTCAAACCAGCCATTCATTTAGCCAACTGGGCCACTCCGAGCCCATCATAAATAAAATATTTAATAATCTGGTGGAATATTTGGCAAAATGAGCATTTTTGGAGTACTCTTGAGAACTCTTTGAGTGAACATTTCTGGCATCTGAGAATACATCAGATAAAAATATGTAGAAACTATTTATCTGGTTTAAAAAAAACACATATTTTTAAAAATATATACAAATAAACAACGCACTGTAATCTGCTGCCACTTCCATCGGTCAGGCACCAATTGCTTCAATCATAATTCATCTCTTTGCTCTTGTTAATAAAATAATTAAGGGTGAATTTCCCTTCTTCAAACATCCAACCCAACCTGTCTGTTATCAGATTCCACACAGGTTACACAAAGTCAACGGAGCCTGCTGTCCTTGACAGGATTCAAATAAATAAGGTCAAATCAGCAACGAGAAGGTAGCTATACTTCATTCGGCAATCCACTAATGCAGAAAATCCAGCTCCTCCTAGAGTGCTTTTCATTAATCGCGGGGTTCATATTCTACCTATTTTGAGAGTGACATAGCACCTCCATCATGGAAATCAGACACCCTGCTGAGAGGGTGTCACTCTACAGGGTCTTATAAGACCTCCTCATTAGAAGTGGAGAGGAGAGATGAGGGAAACCCCAACATCAGGACGTCCTGGGTGAGTAGAGTGAGGCACTTCGGCAACTGCTTCCAGAATAACAATGCAGGGAATCAGTTAATAATTTCATAATATATGAATTATTTATAAAAATATAAAAATAATTGAGCTAAATGAATTGGGGACCAATAATTAAAGTTACTTAAATTGCAAAGACATCTGGACTCTATTACTCTATATACATATTCTTTTGAAAGGTTAATTCTTTACTTGAGTATTAATCTACATTATTTATCTAGACTCATAACATCTGTCTAGATTTTCTTACAAATCTCAAAGATCAGATTTGACTTCCTATTTATTTATTTATTTGTATGCTTGTCAGTCCAGTTCCAGCATATTTAAGTGTTTTATTTTTATTTTACCCCCCAATCAAAATCATATCAGGGTAAAATGAGAATGCCCACCGTTATGCTGGACCATTTTACCATTAGTCTCTACCACTTTACCATTACCATTATATATTTGTGAGGGATTCAGTATCAAATGTAGTGATTATAGTATTTACGCTATTTTTTGCACTTCATTTCATTCTGTGTTGATTTGGCTTCTTGGCGGCTTTCCTGTTCCTTACACCTACCAAATTTTGAGCTTTATTATTTTATTTTAGACTAAAAGGATGCCAAAAGGAGAAGTTTCTCTATGTCCAGATGCTGACAGACTCAGAACTGATTAGAGGTTCCTGTGCTTCTATAAGTGAATGTACTCAGTATTTTTATAACAATATATGGAATATCAATATCAACATATGGAATAATTGCATAATTTCTTGATACTTTGGAAATACTTCTTAGGTGGCTGTTGTACACAAATAACAAAAGAAAGCAAAATATACATATATTTTTAGACTTATTGTTAGCCTATTGACCCCTGGGTTACTTATTTACTTATATATATTATTTATATTCTATCAATCTTTACACTGTTTACGTAGGCCAAATCTTGAAGACCAGATTTTCCTCTCTTTTTAATTTTATATCTTGCTAATCAGTCCAGTTCCCGCACATTTTTTTTTGTTGTTGTTAAATTAATTAATGAATTCATAAATTTTTATTAATCACCCCACCAAATTCATTGGGTAAAATGATACTGTCTATGCTGAACCAGTACCACCTATGAGTCGCCACACACTAGTTAAAAGAAGTTGTAGCTCATTATACGTGTGAGGAATTCAGCTTTATTATTTTATTTTAGACCAAAACTATGGCAAGAAGACAAGTTTCTCTGTTTATAGATGCCGACCAAATGAATAAATATTAAAAATGAACAAAATGTGAAATTTATTTTTAGATTTAATCTTAAACTATTAGAACCTGTGGGTTCTTTAAATTGTAATGTAAATTGTAAAAAAAAGACTGTATTTACATATATATATATATATATATATATATATATATATATATATATATATATATATATTTCAAATTGTATTGTATTTGAGTATCAATTACATTATTTAATACCAGATTAGACTCTCTTTTTCAGTTTGAATCAGTCCAGTCCCAGCATATTTACATGTTTTATTATTATTATTATTATTATTATTATTATTATTATTACTGTTATTATTACATATTTTAAATGTATTTATTTTTATTAACCACCAAATTTATTGGATTTGAATGATACTGTCTATGCTGAACCATTATTACCCATTAGTCACCACAGACTAGCAAAAAATACATTGTATTAATAAGATAAGATAAGATCATCCTTTATTAGTCCCACAGTGGGGAAATTCTCAGTGTCACAGCAGCAAAAGGATAGCGAGACACTTAGATGCAAAAACCACTTATACACAATATAAAAAACCTATAAAAAAAACTATATACACAATATAAATAATAGAATAAAAAAACAATAATAACAACAACTAATTAATCTTATTATATTTGTGACTTCAGTTTCAGATTTTGAGCTTTATTATTTTATTTCAGACCAAAATGATCCTAAAAAGAGAAGAACAGAGTCCGGCAAACTTCAGCTCCAGTTTACAGATGCTGTTAGATCTGCTATTAATAAGAGGTTCCTGTGCTTCTATATATGAACTCACTCAGTATGTGTTGGACCTGCCACTGTTCTTAAGCCCCAGCTCAAGCTGTCAAGCTGTCTTTGGCACACAGTCCTTCTTTTAGTCCTACTGGAGCCATTATTTAATCACAGAAACTCTTTTACCTGGTTTCATTCGCCTTCATCCACCTCCTCCACTCTTTAGAGGCAAACTGTACTAAGCTGTACGAAGCTGCCTCTTCTCCTCAGTGCTGGTGGGCGTGGCCTCGCTGGTCTCCCCCTCCTGTGGTTCTCAGGAGTGTTGAGAGCGCTGATAATTAAGATGATGATGGTGGTGGTGGTGGTGATGAAGCCCTTGTAATAAATCCCCAGGCACACACTGCTCGGCACAATGAGCTGCTCCTGCTTAGCAGACGCACCTGCTGTTCTCTCACTGCTTGCTGCTCAGCCGTAAGTCCATCCCTTACTTCATGTCTGAGTCTGTTAGGCTGTTTGAGTAACCTTGCGGTCCACAGACGGATGTTAGGGCAGGGTTATCTTTCTGTGCTGCTGTAGTAGATAAGAAAATGTTGGTGTT
This sequence comes from Salminus brasiliensis, assembly GCF_030463535.1. Taxonomy (NCBI): domain Eukaryota; kingdom Metazoa; phylum Chordata; class Actinopteri; order Characiformes; family Bryconidae; genus Salminus; species Salminus brasiliensis. The sequence goes on from NC_132886.1 coordinate 7,463,120, forward strand.
CAAGCTTTTGAGGTGACTGATCTTCTGTGCAGTAGGTCAACTAAGGGTCAATGTCATGTAACTTTGCTTCTGTGCTCTATAATTGAGCCTGTAATTCCATGTCTGTGAAAAATATGTGCAGTTTAACCTTTTAACCTTCCAAGGCTTATCATACACTACGGTGTATTACTCAGTAAGTACAGGGGCTTCCGTACAAACTGGTGGGACTGTTCTAGGTCTGTATTAACACTTTCGGCCCAGCGGCGTGACGATCGGCTTTTTAAGGGCTTTAAGAGGTTCTTAGAGGCAGTGATTAAAAAAAATAATCAAAGCATACAACTGATGTTATTTTCCTCCACTAAAGCCTGGCTCACCCTAAATTTCCCATTGGAAATACACTGGCTATCTCTGTGCTGGATATCACAGCGTCTTTGTGGTCCCTCAGGCACAGGGGTCATGTGGGTTATCGTCAGGACCCGGCAATATTTCTTTCTTCTCAGTTACTGTATCAGAGCAGATGTGACCAGTTGTTTACAGTCTCTGCTGGACCCGTCTGGCAAAGACAATGTTTTCTTATCATTAGGACTGGATGTACCTTATCACGCTGGCAAATAGTTGTGATCCAGACTGTGACTATTCCACAGGCTCCACAGATTGTGAGAGGGGTTATGGAAAGAGTAAAAACTGGCTCGCCCAAGCTAAGTAAACAGTCTCGTAATGAACAGGTGTGTTGACTTTATAGAAACAGAGAATAACAGACACTTGTGATGAACTGTCATTCAAACTTTCGGCAGAAATAGCTTAGTATGGATACATTAGAAAAAGTTAAAATATAAAAGCATTCTGGACACGTGAGTTGTTCACAGCGCCCTGCTAATTATTTTAAATCTGCAGCATATGGACATAAGTACGTGGACACCTGCTCGTCCTCCCGAAACAATGGTTTATCCTGCTTTTGTTGAGGTAATTGTCTCTACGGCTCAGTGAAGACTTTCTAGCTTTCTACTAGATTTTGGAGGAGCATTGTATGAGGTCAGTAATCTGCTCCAGAGAGTCCTATTCTATTGGCAGTACTTCTCTACAGGAACTATACATACATACATACATACAAGAGTCTAGTGTATAAAGTAGCTGAATGCATTTATTAGAAGGGGTGTCCACAAAAATATCCAGTTTAATGTCCAGAGGTTCTTGCAGGCGGTGCTTAACAATGCTAGCATACACCTGATGTTATTCCCAAGCAGACTCCAAGGTTAGTGAGGTCAGGTTGTTGGATGATGATCACCACCCCACCTCATCCCCTAACTCCCTAACACATCCTAAAATTATTGGATGGAGCCCCATCCATCATTCCAGAGAACACAGTTCTTCCACTGCACCACAGCTCAATGCTGGGGGGCTTTATATATATTTATCTAGCCCATGTCTGGTATTAGGAGGCATGGTGCCAATAGGTTCATTAGGTTCCAGAGAGTCCTATTCTATTGGCAGTACTTCTCTACAGGGACTAGACAAGTCTTGCGTGTATTTGACTTAAAGTAGATGAATGCGTTCATTAGAAAGGGCGTCCACAAACATTTGGACACATTTATGGAGTGTTAGCATTGAACAGAATTGGACGGTTAGTTCTCTCCTCCAAGCGTGTCCAGCTGTGCTAGCAGCAATCCAGAATGATGGGAGGGTGTATTACAGGGCTCTGAGAAAGCACAAGCCAGCCTTCCCCCTTTCCAGCACAGGTAGCATCATGTCTGATGATGGGGTTCTAGCTAGCGGGTGGAAATTGGACCCGACTAAATCAGGGGGTGGAAACAGGGTGAAACAGTGTAATTAGTGGATGTTTAGCAGTACTGGTTGTGATTGGTGTAGCAGAACGGGCCATATCGCACTCCCTTTCCCGTGGCTAACTAGGGTTTGATTCCCTACCCAGGCAGCACCTATAGGAGTCCTTGGTCAAGGCTCCACCCCCCTCGATATCACTTATCCAAAAACTAGCTATACTGCAGCTTAAGTAAGTTGTTTTTTCTGTTGACCTGAAGGTGCCTACCATCGTGCAGCTGTGAGAGCATCATGGCGGCTTTCAAAGGCATTTGGACGAAGGACTTCTGGCGAGCCGTCTCAGGAGAATTCTTAGCCACTCTGATCTTTGTTCTTCTGAGCCTGGGCTCCACCATCAACTGGGCGGCAGGCACAGAGAACCCTCCGCCTGCCGACCTAGTGCTCATCTCCCTGTGTTTCGGCCTGAGCATCGCTACCATGGTGCAGTGTTTTGGCCACATCAGCGGAGGCCACATCAACCCAGCCGTCACCGCTGCTATGGTGGTCACCCAGAAGATGAGTCTTGCTAAAGCCCTGTTCTACATCGCTGCTCAGTGTCTGGGAGCCATCGTAGGGGCAGGAGTCCTCTTTCTGGTCACTCCAAGCACTGTTAGAGGAGGACTGGGCGTCACAGCGGTGAGATGTTGTTGACTTTGACATCACTGTAAAATTAAACTGTCCATACTGACTTGCTGCACTACACGCTGAGACTCGCTAGGCAGAATTGCTAGGTTAGAGCACTGGGTCATTAATCACAGGGTTGTGGGTTCAATGCCCATGTCTGCTAGACTGCCACTGCAAGGCCCTTGAGCGGGGGACGTGTGGTGGCTCAGTGGTTAGAGCACTGGGTTATTGATCGCAGGGTTGTGGGTTCAATGCCCACATCTACTAAGCTGCTAGTACTGGCCTCTTCAGCCAAACCCTTGACCCTCTCTGCTAATGCCTTACTGACAAAACATGTGGTGGTTCAATGCCCATGTGCAGTAAGCTTTATACCCCTTTAGCCCATGCCTAGCATTAGGTGTGGTGCCAGTAGGTTTATGTTAACCAGCTCCAGAGGCTCCTATTCTATTGGCAGTACTTCTCTACAGGGACTAGACAAGCTGTGTGTGTATTTGCACATCTGTATCAGCAATGGGTGCAACTTGGGTGCAAGCTGAATGTATTCATTAGCAGGGGTGTCCACAAACATTTGACATCATTTGAGCTGGCGATATTGTTTTAGCCTTAAAATGAGCTGTAGAGTATTATGGTAATTTACCACACCACTTTATTTGGAGCTCCCAGTATTGAATTAATGAATTAAGTGCTCAATTGAACATTTAATTATCTGATTCTAAGCGAATAATACAAATATAACTGAACTTCTAAACCTCTTTGTGTTTTGCCTTGTGCAGGTTAATTCCCACATCTCAGTGGGTCATGCCCTGGTTGTGGAGCTTCTGATCACGTTCGAGCTGGTCTTCACGGTCTTCTCCACCTGCGACCACAAACGCAGCGACCTCAAAGGATCGGCCAGCCTCGCGATCGGCCTTGCTGTAGTCATCGGCCATCTGTTCGCGGTTAGTGAGCATAACACTTCAGAACAGAGGTTCTCAGTCCCAGTCCTGGGTCCCCGTGCACTGCTGTGTTTTCCCTGCTCTAACACACCTGATCCAGCTCATCAGTTAATTATCCAGCCCTTCATGGTTTGTTAGAGCAGGGAAATGAAAATACACAGCAAGTTGAGGCCCTGAGATTGAGATCGCAGGGTCTAAGCCAGCTCCTATAGATGAACCCTCCAGTAGAATTTGATTGTAAGCCAGAACTAACACACTTTAGCACACAATTTTCATCCTGTTGAAGCCCTTTATTACCTGGATCCAATAAATGTGCCATACTGAGGTTGGAACTACAGTTTAGAGGCCTGTAGACCTACATGAGAAGGTTCCTTGTTATATATAGGGCAGAGGTAGAAGAGGTGTCAATAAACAGACGCTAGCAAATAAAGTCAGCCGTTTTTACTATGAAGCCGGTCAGGAATTTACGGGTCGGAAAATTATTTATACAAAACTCTATGAAAGCAATTTCTCAGTGGGAGGCCTCAGACGTCCTCTCTGTTCCCTAAACAGTTGGTACAGCTATAGCAACTGACTCCCAAAGTAAATCCTCGGGTGACTTTGCTCAGCACCGTGCCTAGATACAGCAATATCAAACACACCTGATATTTTTTCTCATCCTTTCTGTATTAGCTTAACACATGCCATGCCAAATACAAAAACACCCTCCCATTATAACCCGGCTACAAAGTAGAGAACCTTATTGTGGGAAAGACTGGAAGCCAGAAACCACAATTTCAACATCAGACGGAGCTTGGTTATATCAGATCGTTCAGACAGGCCTTAAGAGGCAGTGTCTGTTGGGGGCTGCAGTCAGCCCGCTCATTTGATTTCGTAAATGAGATCATTTAAATCCACAGCATCATTAGGGAGTTCAGAATAACGGATAAAGTTGCAGCCCTGCCACTGATAAAGATGCATTAAGTGTGTATTCCCCTTTGAAATGCCACGGACCAGTCTGTTAATGCAGGAATCGGCACAGAATACCCTATAAAATCTATAAAGCATCTGAGGGGTCTAAATTGGTTGTGGTTTCAAAAACAGTGAATTTAGAACGGTTCTATGTGGCTTTGTTTATGGGCATTAGTGATGGACTGGGTGGCTGGTCGCCTAGCAGGACTAAGGGTATTATTCTATGTAAAGGTGCACGTATTTGTCACTGTACTATGTACTGCGAAATGTGTCCTCTGCATCTGTGGTAGTGAACACATGCACACACACTCACTAGTGAACTAGGGGCAGTGAGCACACACACACCCAAAGTGGTGGGCAGCCAACTTCAGCACCCGGGGACTAGAGAGGGTGAAGGGCCTTGCTCAAGGGCCCAACAGTGGCCCAACAGCTCTAACCGCTGAGCCACCACTGCCCCAGTGATATTTGTACCGATAAAGAAATGCATGATGTCAATATTGACACCTGAACATCCTTTTTTTTAATTTACTTTTAATTGAAAGTGAGTGTAGCTTATGAAATGTACACTACCAGTCAAAGATTTTTGAACACCTCAGGTCCAGTGAATAACCTGAAATGGTCCAGTGGTCCAGTGACCTCAAATTGGACAAAGGTAAGCAGTAAAGAGCTTCCTACACCATCAGAAGACTCTTGGAGACACTTGGAGGAAACTGAAGAGGAGAGGTCTGACACACTCAGATCCACAACAGCATCAGAAGACCAGTTTCTGAGAGTCAACAGCTTGTAGCTCAGCTTAACACTGGAGCACTGGAGTCTCAGTTTCAGCTGTGAAGAGAATTCTTGGAGCTGCAGGTTTAGCAGGTGGAGTGGAAGTAAGAAAGTTGGTAAAACAAGAAAAGTATGTTCTAAAACTTTTGATTGGTGGTGTACTTCCGGCAGCCAAATAGCCCTGTAGATTTCTTCACAGGCATAGGTAGTGGTATACTGGTATAGAGCACCACCACCTTTCATGTGGCAGACTGAGGTTTAGTTATCCTCCGCCTAAGCAAGAATTCCACGCTACACCAGTAAGAGTCCCTAATATGTACGTTGCTCTGGATTGGAGCATCAGCCACAGGTTATAAACCGTGTGTTTAATGGATATAGGGCATGTTGGGGGGGGGGGGGGGGGGGGGGGTGCGCTCTGGTGCTAGCATACTCTCGCTAGAAACACGTTAGCTGTAATGCATCGTACAAAATCAGACGCTTGCAGAGTTGGAATAAAAAAGAGGCTTTACTAAAAACGTTGTAGTCAGGATTCATAGTCAATAAACAGGCTGGGATCAATAATGGGAGGTAAAAGAGAATAAACATAGAAAAGGATTACATCTGAAGGGTCAGCGCAAACTTATTGTCATAAAAACAGGCAAAGGTTCGAATTCAAAACAATACACACAGGCAAAAGTACTTGCATACTTTGCAATTAACCTAGTCTAAAGGCCAGGCTTAAATACTAAGCTACTTGACCATACAAGGCTGAAAATAATCAGTATTCACGTGACTGGGAACGTGGATGGATGGTGGGAGTCATGTGATCACTCCTGCGATCACCTGAGGGATTCTGGGACATGGAGTTGCACAGTTGTTTTTGCCCACCTGTTTTCAGAGCATGACTTCACCCACATGTTTCGGCCTGGATTCCTGTCGGTTCTGAGAATTGCAGACATCCATTAGTTTCTCCCCTCTTTAGCTTTTAGCAGTCTGTAAAAGGGAAGCTCTGAACTCCTGCTGAATCTGCTCGTACAGTCAGTCGCACAACAGCTCTCTCACGTTTTTTGTGTGGACGCTAACGCTGCCATTCAGTCGTCCTTTTTGCCACTAGGTGGGCGATGCCACTTGGGACATCATGTGCTTACCCTGTATGCATTGGAAATCGGGGCCTTTTTGTAGCCTATTTTTTTTATTGGTTTAGGAAATCAAGCAATGTTTACATACTAAATCATATTATTCATGTCCAAAAATAATCGTGCAGTTGTTAATAAGACTTTTCACAGATTTCCCCCAAATAAATCTTAAAAAATATCTGGTCTAAATATCAACAAATCTTATTTCTGGTCTGTGGTCTAAATATGAAATATGTCCCACTTTAGATGGCTGTAAGTATAGTATATAAGTTTGATACATGATCCAGGAAAATAATACCTTTTTTATTTATTTTAATGTTTCTTATTACAATAAATAATACAGAACATTTTACTTTAGTCTAAATAATAAAAAAAAATCTCATATACATTCCTACAGCAGTGTCAAATATGAAATATATTACATATTAAATGTCAGAATGTCAAAATTATTTTTGCAAGAATTGCTGCAAAATTTGCGTTATCATTCAGTCTTACTGCTAAAAAAGACAAAACTTCTCTCTTTAAGATGCCAATGACTTTACTGTTTCTCATATTCTGTCCTGTTGCAGATCCCTTATACTGGAGCCAGCATGAACCCTGCTCGCTCTTTCGGACCAGCAGTCGTCACATGGAGCTGGGAGGGGCACTGGGTAAGACAAAAAAACTCCGAAAAAAACTCAGAACACTGTATTAATGAAGTTATATGAGATATTCTACAGAAGACCCCCCTTATTGATTTCTCTGCTCAGTAATTTGCATTGGAGTTCATTTAAGCTAAGGCTGCACCCGTGTGCTGCACCAGAGGTTAGCCTTGAGGGTAATTATGCCATCAATGCAGGGAAGCTACTACAAACTGAAATTTAAGAAGGTCACATATCCACGTCCTCTGCCAGGAACAAATACACACCTGATCCTGCGCTCCTCAAGGGCACTGCTGTTTCTCCGTAAGGATAAAGGTTGATGCTATGTTTGCAGGGCGATCAATATCTCAATAATGTCACTGGGTTTAATATGACAGATGTAATGTTGACAGCTTCCAAGCTCTCATAGTGATGGTCTTCTTCACTCTGGCCACTGTAGGACAGAGGTGACCAGTTCCATTCTTGGAGTTCCACAGCAGGCCTGCAGTGCTGGGTGATAAATAATTTCTAGCAGTTTTACACAAGAGTTCAAAACACATACAAACATATCAGCAGTGAAATCATTATAAATCTAGTCATAATATGTAATATCTTTTATATTTGACCTGCTGTATGAATGTATATGAGATTTATTATTATTATTTAGACAAAAGTAAAATGTTCTGTATTATTTCTTGCAATAAGAAACTAATATTAAATATTAAAATAAATAAAAAAGGTATTATTTTCCTGGATCATGGATAAAACTTATATACTATACTTACAGTCATCTCAAAGTGAGAGATATTTCATATTTAGACCACAAACCAGAAATAGAAGATTTGTTGATATTTAGACCAGATTTTTTAAAGATTTATTTGGTGGAAATCTGTGAAAAGTCTTATTAACAACTGCACGATTATTTTTGGACATGAATAATATGACTTCGATTTCCTAAACCAATTAAAAATTAGGCTACAAAAAGGCCCCGATTTCCAATGCATACAGGGTAAGCACATGATGTCCCAAGTGGCATCGCCCACCTAGTGGCAAAAAGGACGACTGAGTGGCAGCGTTAGCGCTCAGTTTGAATGCCGCTAAAACACAAAAACTTGAGAGAGCTGTTGTGCGACTGACTGTACGAGCAGATTCAGCAGGAGTTCAGAGCTTCCCTTTTACAGACTGCTAAAAGCTAAAGAGGGGAGAAACTAATGGAAGTCTGCAATTCTCAGAACCGACAGAAACATGGCCCCGAAACATGTGGGAGCTCACTGAGTGGTGAAGTCACACTCTGAAAACAGGTGGGCAAAAACAACTGTGCCCACTGTAGTTGTGAATTTAGCAACATGCTAAGCTCAATTCAGAGAGAAAGCAAGCAAACCTGGATGAGCCAGTCTAATAAATAAGCCTGAAAACAGCGGAAAACACTCCGAAGACCATTCCCTCGACTCTGTCCTCTAGAGGCTTTGTCTTCTGAACAGGTGTGATTTGAGCCTCAGGTAGCTGGATGTTCCTGGCTACACATCACTGTCCATGGACCGCTGGTTCTTTGGTATTTTGGATGGTTACGATTGTTGAGTCCAGCTGACTTTAATTTGAGCAGACACAGTCACTTGTTTCAGTCCCAGTTTGGCCGTTTTCCCTAATAAACGCTGCTGCAGCTGAGCTGCACAATGTTTTGCCACTCGGTCAGACTAAAGGGGGCGTGTTCGAGCGGGAGTGTGACGTCAGTTATTTATGAGATTTCACAGAAAGCTACACATTCTGCCCTCAGTAGTTTAGCCTCACCCATTCACACTGAAGTTATACGGAGTGTTTCAGTTTGGGCTGTTTTTAAAGAATGATTTCACTTACTTAATCCACCAATGCAAATTATCTTCTGTTACCATGGTAAATTTGGAAAATATCATTTAGGACTGAAATTTATCAGAACCACCTAGCACTACACTACACATTAGAAGAGCCAAATGCTGGTGGCCATCGCTGCAGCGCCTAGAGAGCAGATCGCTGTTGGGCCTTGCTCAGGAGCCCAACAGTGGCAGCTTGCTGAGCCCGGGTATCGAACCCATGACTGTCATCAATATCTCGGTGCTCTTACTGCTGAGCCGCTACTGCCCCAAGTATTAGTAGAAGGTTCTATGTTGTTACATCTCATGATTTTTAATATTTGACTAATTAACTGAGATATTCTTGTGTATCTGAAAGCAACTGTAGCTCTGTTTGTCCAGGCAGTGCATTCTCCTGAAAATGATGTTTTTTGCTTTTCCCAGTACAGCTGTTCAGTTCATCATGGTCTTGACAATTAGCTGATGATTGCCTAAATATGTGCTGGATTGGAGAGAACACTAAACTGCTGTACACCCCTCAACTACTGACTGGATCCAATTTCATAGAGAGAAAAATATTGTGTATTATGTATTGGTGCAGCTATAATTAGGATGGGTGTCACATAAGACAAACTGTATCTACCCAGCGACAGATGTGACCTGGCAGCATCGCTGGGTTGCCCATCCTGCTATAAGATCCTGTGTCCTGCTGACAGCTATAACTATAACTTAACTTCATCAGTTTTAAAGCAAACCCTGATCCTCAGGGCTCTCCAGGGTTCCACAGACGGTCATCACATTGCTCAGTCTCAACTTCCAACACATAGGGATAGTCTGGGGGTCCCCGAAGATGTATCCCCGTGTTGAAAATCACTATAATCTGGAATGTGGGAACATAGTGTTACGGTTTCCCTGTCCTGGCTCCGCCCTTTCTTGCCCTATCAGAGCTTTTGGCCGTGCCAACTGGCCATGCTCTTTCTAGGTGGGTGGGTAGATGGCGCTCACTCCTCTCATCATTCGTAAGCGATGTTGGCCGGGTGGTCCAGTGGAGCTGGAGACCTGGTGTGTCTTCATATGTGACCTATATATATATATATATATATATATATATATATATATATATATATATATATATATATATGGAACCATAGCTTGGTATTGATTCTGAACAGGCATTACCTGCTGGTCTGTTGGAATGGACATTTACTAATTGGTAACTACATGCAAAGCAATGCAAACTGGCTGAGTTGTCCCTAAATCATAGCAGTGGGGATAAATGCCAGGAACCACTTGTAGTTCGGATGGGTTTAAGGGGTTAATTAATAGCTGGCTTAAAAACTTGAGACTGAAAGCAGTTTCCTGATGCCCTGGCTAATAGGAGTAGGTTTTGCTCTACCCACTGATGCTACTAATAGGTCACCAACGAACCCACCGACCACTGACCCCTTGGAAGATTATTTTTAAACAGATCTTGAATGTCCAAGGTCAACCTTTGTTGGTTGTCAAGTCTTGTACATTGATTTGAGCGCACTGCATACGTGCTCTTGCTCTTGTAATGTTACTGCGGGCACATTGTGCCAGCTTTTTCATTTTGGACGTTTTCCCAGTGATTTCTTTCTATTTATAAAGTATAAACTCCACTCATCCACTCAAGCCTCCAGGCCGCGCCCTCATAGCACATGCTTACTAGTATTACCTCTCAGAGCTACACTGTCTAGAAACGGCCTAATGCTTAGTAGGCCCCCCTTGTGCTGTCACAACAGCTCTGATCATTCGATGCATGGACTTCACAAGAGCCAACCAAGACGTTAGAGGCAGATCATTTGAGTCCTGTACGTTGTGAGGTGGGGCCTCCATGAGTATCAATGAGCCTTGGATGTCCTTGACACGGGTTCACGGTTTGCCCTTTCTTGGACCACCTTTTGGTAGGTACTGACCACTGCATACCTGGAACACCCCACTAGACCTACCAGATGTTTTGGAGATGTTCTGACCCAGTCGTCTAGCCATCACAGGGTTGTACACACATGCCTAGAGGTCTAGATGTAAGTTTAGGGGGGCTGTATGGATGGGTCCCAGTAACAACACACTGGGACAAACCCCCTCTGAGCCCATGCCCAACTAGAACCCAGCTACCCACGTTCCACCCATGTGAGCCCTACATGAGCATGTTGGCTCATGGGCGTGAGTGTGGGTTGTACCTTACTGAGCTTACTAATGCAAGTCTTCCATTCCTCTCTAGGTATACTGGGTGGGTCCCATTCTAGGCGGGATCCTGGCAGCTGCCTTGTACGAGTACCTATACTGCCCAGACCCCGGCCTTAAGAAGCGCTGCAGGGAGATGTTCGTCAAAGATGATTCTGGAAAGTACAAAGAGGTGGAGTGCCCCAGCAACCATCGTACCGGCGAGTCAGACAACATTGTGATCAAGCCTGGTTCCTCCTCTGATGCTGAGAAAGCTGAAAAGAAAGAGTCCTTCCAGGATTCGTCTGGAGACGTGCTGTCCTCTGTATGACTAGTGTGCAAACTGGACATGGAGTCCAATGTGTAGGGCCATCAGAATGGTCCTCCACCATGAGTAGCCCAAGCCTGCTCAAAGTGACGGAATATACTTGGCCTTCTGGAAATGCTAATGTGGCTAACAGTGAATACAAGCATGCCAGAAGCACTACTTTTGTCGTACTTTAGCTTTCATGTCATAATTAGCAGCATTAGCATTTTTGGATGAGTTTTTTTTTTTTTTTTTTTTGCAAGACCCAAGCCTCCAGCCTCGTCTCAGGGAGTACAGTTCCCTTTAGGGCATCCACCAAAGTGTATTTCAGCCGATGGCTCTGTTTTCAGTTCACCACAGTCATGTCTGAATGGAATTACTCCCTCCACTTGACTTGCTTCTACACAAACGAGCATACAACCAAAGCCATTTTTACATTTATCGTCCAGTGATGTGAAAGACTGCATGAAAAAAAGGATAAACGAAGTCAGTCGCTCAAACCCAGGCAGCCATTACGCTGACATAACTGGATTAGTGTCACATGTTATATACGAAGATGTTATGGCATCACGGTCATTAAGGAAATTACTGGACTCCTGTTATGACGGATCGAGGCAGGGATTAAAGATGGTCTGGAGCAGGTTTGTAGGGCCCTCGCCATCTCCACTCAAAGCAACGGGTGTTTTGCAGTCCTACCAAGCTAAAGCCTATTTTATTGCTCTTATGTTATTTTATGATACCGTAGTTCTTTTAATAACCTCAAAGTCGTAACTTTTCTCCTTTCATTTATGCCCCTTCACTTTTTTTTAACCCCCCTAGCTGCCATATTGAAAGTAAACAGGTTTTAAAACAGGCAGTGCTACACCAGAGCCTGCAGGACCACCATAATGGGCTTCCATCAGCACTGGCCCAAGCCATTTACAGCTATTGAATTTTATTGTAATTTAACCCCCAAATTACAATCTGGCCAACTATAAATGAAACCTTGCTCAAATCACTAGCAGGACCTCATTATGCTCACTTTTCTCAGTTCCCTTTTTATTCATTATTAGGAAAACATTTTGGGGTGAAGAATTTCTTTAATACCCAGGAGTCTAACCTGGCAGTTTAGAGCTGGTGTGGCTGTAAGGGGCATAAACAGTCATCATAATAGAGGACCCTCGTGTGCCGATGCTAAGCAGGCGTGCAGTTTAAATGGGGGGTGAGTGGAAAGTTAGATTTGGTGTTAGGCTGTGTTTGCACCTGGGATTAGCAGATATTGTAAGTGGACAACTCGAAGTGAGCTAGGGGTCGGAGGTATACTGGTAGTTGGTTGTCTTATTATACCTTATATCCCAGGACAGAATCCACTTTTTTCATACCGTTACACTGTCTCACACCGTAACCCCGCAGTATACCCTATTACCAGGGATTACATTTATGAGAAAAGTAAAAAAAGAAGGAGTCTCTCCAGGGTTCGTCTGGAGACGTGCTGTCCTCTGTATGACTGGGAGATGTTCGTCAAAGATGATTCTGGAAAGTACAAAGAGGTGGAGTGAGCGAGTCAGACGACATTGTGATCAAGCCTGGTTTTTCCTCTGATGCTGAGAAAGCTGAAAAGAAAGAGTCCTTCCAGGATTCGTCTGGAGACGTGCTGTCCTCTGTATGACTAGTGTGCAAACTGGACATGGAGTCCAATGTGTAGGGCCATCAGAATGGTCCTCCACCATGAGTAGCCCAAGCCTGCTCAAAGTGAAGGAATATACTTGGCCTTCTGGAAATGCTAATGTGGCTAACAGTGAATACAAGCATGCCAGAAGCACTACTTTTGTTGTACTTTAGCTTTCATGTCATAATTAGCAGCATTAGCATTTTTGGATGACGGCAGTACCTCCACCTCATAGTAATACGGCAGTATACGATATTACCAGGAGTTACGTTTACGTGGCTTCCCTACAATCTCATCCTGCCTAATTTTACTAAATAATTTCCAAAGTTTGAGTTTTAAATCAATCAAATAAATGTTAAACCATCAATCTGACATTACAACAGTCAAACTGCTCTGAATCAGGAGAGAGAAGCTGGTTAGCATTAGCTTAGCTTAGTTAGCAGGATAGCAGTCTGCTCACAGAAACCCCACTTATAAACGCTTAGATGATGAAGACTCGAGCGGCTGCTGTCGATCTGTATCCCACTCGCTAAGCTAGTTAGCCGTAGCCGGGCTTTCTAGGATTAGATCAATTAGCTAACAGGCTAAACACCACAGTACAGATCATGTTCCAGCCAACCAAGGCCCAAATCACACAGGCCTCGAGGATAAAGCCTCATATTTGATGGCCTCGTATTGCTGTCTCGTTGTCCACTTACAGTCAAGTCATGCAAGACAGATGGTAGTTGCAGGTGTGAACAGGGCCCTAGAAGTAAAACATGAATGCAGGTTAATAAAGGTTTGAAAATGAGGAGATTTAACCAATCAAGAAATGTCCCTTTAGTCTCCAATGTGTAATTTGAACTGAATGTAGCTGTAATTGCAAATGGCTAACAGTTCAATTACAGCTACAAGCTCAAATGACAAATTGTCAAAGCCACTTCCGCTCTAGCTGCAAGCTGACCAACAGACGGCATGATGGATTCACACACTGTGCATTTAAGAGGATCTGTATTCTAGTATTGTTGTCCCACAGCTTCAGTCCATGCAAACTGAAAGAGACATTTCAATGGATCGTAATGGATAAGGTACACCAGCACTTTTACTTACTGCTCTGATCCCTAAAAGGAACCTAATCATTCACCCACATAGTAAAAACTACCATTACTCAGGACTGAGCTTCTCGCAGTGAAGTATCCTGAGTTTAAGCTTCACAGAACTGCCAGCGGTTACAGACTTTACTCGCTTTCCTCGCTTCTGTAACTGAAGAACAACTGTTAATCTTTTATTGTGTTTATTATTATCTTTTATTATTTATCGTACAGATTATTATCCCGTCTTTATGAAATCCATTCTCTTTATGTCTTGGTGTAATAACTGTTATACATGTTAAGATCTTACTGATTACCAGACCACAGAGGCCACAATGTTAAAAATATGATCCCATAAGTAAACAATAGAAATAATATTTAAAAAATTATATTATATACATCTATTTCTTGGCCAAATGAAGGATTTGCTCACTGCCATTTATATATAAATTAAAAATTTATGTTTTATATCTGTAATAAAATGTGTGTATATATTATAAAATATAAATAATATTATATTTATAATAAATTATAAACAATATATTAAATATTATTATTATTATTATTACTATTACTATTACAGCCATATTCTACCAGACTTGCCATTCTTACATTTCTGGAATGCAGGACCAAACATTTACAGTCAACATTTAGTGTAATACATATAAATCTGCAAGCATGAAATAGTGTTATATTACTTATATTACATATATTATTACAATTACAGTCCTCTGTAAGCTAATGAGCTGCATTTTTGAATAATCAGGGTTACTATTATTATTAATATTGTTATTTTTTCTTTTTTTGTTCAATTTTTGTCTTAAATTCTCTGTAAAAATAATAAAAAATATTTATATTTATATCAAGACCTTGGCTCTTCATTTTTGTGCTTTATTTCGAGCAGAAATCACTGTGTTCTCTTGCCAGTGCTTGTTGACAGTATTATTTACAGTCAGTTAACCTCTGAAAGAAAGACATTTTAAGAGAGGAAACCTAACGAAGCTTTCACTCAATGCAAGGTTAAAGTTTGAGGGACGTCCTGAGACTATTATTCACTGGGCAGATTCTAAGAAGGACTGGTATGAATTTGGAGAAGACTTAAAAACACTTGGTTATTAGGTTGAGGTGTATTTAGGCCTGAGGTCCTGACTATCATCTGAAATTGTTATGGGCAACTGAGGACCTCCTGAAGAAAGCCATCAAGTTGTAGCTGAGTGTTTAGACCACCTGATGGCATTGTAGACCATTCGCTGCTTGAACTGGATTGACAGGTGCTTCTTCGTTGTGGTCCAGCAGGGGGCAGTAAGGTAATCATGTAATCATGTTCATGATTCTCATTTGATCTGGTATTCGCCTTAAATCCAACAGGATTATGAAGACTGGGAACAAAGCACAACATTATAGCCCCTTTACCTGCTTCAGCATCTTCTGTTACATCGGCCAAAGAACCCTTTGTAGCACCTTTATTTAAAAGAGTGAAAAGCATCTGTGGAACGGCATTTACTTCAGGACAGCCTTTTCAACAGTGTGATATTAAATTATGAGTTTATGTAGTAAATATGTATGATATCATAAGTTACTAATTGAATTAAACACATATTTTGATCAAAATGCAACAACTAGTGTTCTCATGAGACCACAGACGCCAGAATAATAGCAACTTTAATAAACCATTTAAACAAAACAAAAAAATAAACTAATTAATAAACATAAAATCAAAGCAATTTCAGATTTTCAGGTTTTCAGATTTATTATTTACTCTGTTATTTTACCAAATGGATAGTTAATTGTTCATTTTTTTTTTAACAAAACATATTTGACATAATCACATTTTTATTCTAATAAAGATTATATGTTTCTTGCAAATATTATATATATATATATATATATATATATATATATATAATATCTAAAATATATAAATACAAGCTGAAATCTTCACATTTCTGAAAAGCAGGGCTAAACATTTTCACTTAACATTTAAGTGTAATATATATTATAAATCTGTGTGCATGAACTATAGTGTTAGTGCTTCTATAATATATAATAGCACTTCTATAGAATGTAACATATGACACATTATGATATGACATATGATGCAATGCTATTATAGTATTTGATACTATGACCAAAAAATGTCTATCACAGTATTTTAGTATTTTACATTTTGGAAGTTTCATGGTATATCACAATATTTAAATTTGTTCATATATTATGTATTTTTATTTATATATTATGAAAATTGACTAAAGAATTGCCTTTTTTTTAAACTAGAATGCTATTAGACACAATAAAGGCCTGTTTTTATAGGCTAACAGTGGCTTACCTTAATACAGAAACACAGATTTAACAACAATAGTGTGTATCAGATATTTTTAGTGTGAAAAACAGAACAAAATAATAAAGAACCAGATAAGCCTGTCAGTACTGTATTCTTTAAAATACATTTTAATGTAGTTTAGAAGGGTGGTCAGTTTTACCTCAGAAAGCCTTCAGTTTATATATATATATATATATATATATATATATATATATATATATATATATATATATATATATATTATTATTTATTTTTTTATTTTTTTAATATACATATATACATTCCTATATATTCCCAATATATATAACAAAGGGTAGTCAATATTGTTTTTTACCCAACAATTTTTAGAATTTTAGAATTATTATTATTATTATTTTTTTTTTTTTTTCATAAGTTCATAAAGTCCACCTGGGTTGTTTTGCCAACACTTTGGCAATGCTGTATCTCACTGCAATCGTGCCAAAAAAGCTTACTGAATTGAATTGATATAGACAGTGAAAGAGCTAGGGTAGTGAGGTGTCTCACAGACTCCGCTGGTTGACCACCTCTCCCAAAGACCTTTCAGGACCTGAATTCAGGACCTGAGAGTTCTGCCTCTCCTCCATAATCGCCGGCAGAAGAGAGCAGGTTTACTTTAAATGATGTGGACGTAAAAACAGCCTGGGGGTCCTCCGGGAACGCTTGTGTGCTAGCGTACTGTCGCTAGCAACACAAAGCTAAGCGTTTGAGCTATTTGTGATGTGTCTCAGTTATGCAGCACTGAAGTTCGTTCTGCACTTTTTGTTGCATATCGTTATGTAAGAGATGTGGACCATAAGACGTGTTTTAAACGGTACACTGAATGAACACCCCAGCACTATTTGATATGATATGACCATATGATACATCTGATTCAATACAAATATGATACATTACAATTATGTATGTGATAATCACATAATATATGGACACTGGCAAAGTAATAAAGGCCCAACTCCACATAAAGCATCATACTAATGAACACTGTACTGATCTGAATAATGCATATAATACTACACTAAAACTATTATCATTACCACTAATATGAGCCCACTACATTTATCGCTGCTACTGTTGTACAAAAACTTTCTTTACTTAGTGTTTTTCTTTCACTTAGCTTTACTTTAGCATACTTTAGCCTATGTATATACAGTGTATCACAAAAGTAAGTACACCCCTTAGGTTTCTGCAGATATTTAAGTATATCTTTTCATGGGACAACACTGACAAAATGACACTTTGACACAATGAAAAGTAGTCTGTGTGCAGCTTACGCAATATACAATATAAATTACATAACTCAATATATATTGAGTATTGATATACTAAGACTGTCGGTAAATGGAGGAACTGCAAAGTAAGAATTTCATTGCACAGTGGAACTGCTTGTGCACATGACAATAAACTCTTGAATCTTATCCAGAAATACATACACACTTGTTTGTGCTGACTCATGGCATTCCAGCCTGAACGGTCTGCTGCTTTGGTCGAAAAGAAGAATTGTTTGAGAAACCTAAGAATATATAAACCTATTAAGTCTAGGCCCAAAACCCATGGCTGGCCTCCAAAGTCTAAACCCTACCCCCCTGAAGCCCATTTCTTGGCCTGCTTCAAGTCAGTCATCTTCATGAGTCTGGCAAATGAGGGCATAAATCTGAGAAGGTGTCAATATTCCTCATTGTGTATACAAGGCCAGGCAGGGGGCTTTAACCTTACAGGCCATTCGTCAACCAGAGACGACGCAGGCTCCTCACTGTGCCAGGCATTTCAGCGTACGCCACTAATCATACGATCTCCCGTTAGTTCCACTAATAGCTAAACGAATGAAGATGGAGCTGGGAGTTAGGGTTCGGTATGTGAGATTAAGTGGCCTTATAGGAAGTAGGGGATGTTTTAGCAGCGGTGAGCAGGACGGAACGCTGAGGATGATGGTCTTTCAATATTAATGAATCATTTCAGTTCAATGTGCTTTAGCTCCAGTAACGGACTGACGCTCAACAAGCGCTTCATTCTTTGTTTCGGTTGCAGCATTGCATCAGTGTGTGTAGGGTGTGGGACGCCTGACAACTAGACAGTCAAAGAGAATTCAGAATGCTAACACACACCCACACACACACACACACACACACAAACTTCAAGCATGTCATTTCCCTACCAGCGATGATGCAGGGCATGAGTGAGAGTAGAAGAACTAAATATATGATCAAGTGAATGGAGAACCGTACCATAGAACTGAACTGAATGTAATAAGACAACATATGCATAATATACACTAAACAGCCATAACATTAGTACCAGGTGAGGTAAAAAAACATTGCATATTTTCATCTACAGGGACATCTGTGAAGGGGTGTATATATATATATATATATATATATATATATATATTAGGCAGCAAGTGAACTTGATGTCGGTTCATGAAGGTGATACAGGTGTTAAAGGCCAGACAAATGGTCAAGCCTACCATTCCGAGCCTGAGCCTTTGGCTAGACGACTGGGTCTGAACATCCCAGAACATCTCCAAAACATCAGGCATCCGGTATTGTGGGTTTTTTCCTGATATGCAGTGGTCAGTATCAAGAAAGTTCAACTAATGAACCGGCAACAGGGTTGTGGGCATCTAAGGCTCGCTGATACAATCCATGGAGGTCCCACCTCACAACTTACAGCACTCAACGGATCTGCTGCTATGTGTTGGTGCCAGAAAACACAGCAAACCTTCTTGTGAGGTCTTGTGGAGTCAATGCCTCGAATGGTCATATTTGTTGTGGCGGCACAAGGAGGGCCTACTGCATATTAAGCATATTAAGGTGGTACTAATGTTATGGCTAATGTTAATGTTTTCAGGGGCTTTCAGACATGTTAACGGTGCAGGCGGAAGTCCAATAAGGCTGCTCTTTAGAGCCGGATGTGGCAACACACTGTGACAAAGGTCTATGGATAGATAGACGGACCTTTTTAACTTTTAGTAGAAGTCAATGCAAAAAGATTTTTAATCCAAGTCATCTTGGTGCATTTCTATTGGTCCATTCATCAAGAAATAACAACAGCCAGATTCACATTATATCAAAAAGTGAAAGATGACAAAATTGGAGATACAGGCTTTTTGTATGCCAGTGGTGCTAACAGAGACCCATAGAGTTCTCCCATTTTGGTCTCTACAGATGCGGCTGTTTGGCTCGTATATTCGCTGTAGGCCATCTGTAGGTCTAAAGGTGTGCCGTTTGAGAAGATCTGACACATTCTGATCACACACATTCACCCAGACACTAGACACCGTAAACCCAAACAACTCTAAAACACCCACAAACGCAGCCAACCCCTGTCTCCAAGCCGTCAATGTTTCCATGAGGCTTCCCAGTGCTCTGGAGAGCGAGCCTGGCGACAGCTTTACACCCCTCTAGCCCACACCTGACATTAGGCAGCATGGTGGCGCCAACAGGTTCATATTTATCTGCTCCAGAGAGTCCTATTCTTTTGTCAGCACTTCTTCTCTACCGGGACTAGACAAGCTGTGTATGTATCTGTATGCAACTTTTAAAGTAGCCGAATACATTCATTAGAAGGGGTGTCCACAAACATTTGGACATACTGAATGCTAATGCTAGGCTCGTATATCCGCTGTAGGCCATCTGTAGGTCTAAAGGTGTGTCGTTTGGGAAGATCGGATACATTCCGATCACACACATTCACCCGGACACCAGACACCGTTAACCCAAACAACGCAGCCCAAGCCTTCAGTGTTTCCATGAGGCTTCCCAGTGCTCTGGAGAGCGAGCCTGGCGACAGCTTTACACCCCTCTAGCCCACACCTGACATTAGGCAGCATGGTGGCGCCAACAGGTTCATATTTATCTGCTCCAGAGAGTCCTATTCTATTGGCAGCACTTCTTCTCTACAGGGACTCGACAAGCTGTGTATGTATCTGTATGCAACTTTTAAAGTAGCCGAATACATTCATTAGAAGGGGTGTCCACAAACATTTGGACATAATGAATGCTAATGCTAATGTTTGGCTCGTATATCCGCTGTAGGCCGTCTGTAGGTCTACATGTAGGTCTACATTTGAGATGATCGGACACATTCACCCGGACACCAGACACCGTTAACCCAAACAACGCAGCCCAAGCCTTCAGTGTTTCCATGAGGCTTCCCAGTGCTCCGGAGAGCGAGCCTGGCGACAGCTTTGCAAACGAAAGCGGCAAAGAGATAAAACACACACCTTAGAAATCATTAGCAATTAATATTTGAGGGAATGGCGGTGAAATAGCGCCGTTAAACGGCGGTTTAATAATTCATACTATAAACAAGAAAGTCTCGCACTTCCTTAATAATTTAGACGTAAGCTAATGTTGATTTATTCAGGAAGGTCTGTGCCACCAGGGCTGCCTGGAGTACCCACATTTGAATTAAAGTAGGACAGTAGCAGGCAAGGCTGTAATAACATTTGTATAATTTTATTATTGCTCTGGGCTCAGTTCATTTCCTCCTCCAGTAGCAGCGTGAAATTGTTTGATTCTCCAAACCGCCTTGAGTCGCTGCTCTGGGGTCGCCTGATGCTGCAGGAACAGGAAAGACTGCGACATTCTCAGACACACACACACACACACACACACATACACACACAGACACACACTCGTACAGGCAGTGCAACGAGACACATCCTAAAAGATTGATACGCACAAACAAGTATGCTCGCTAATGAAAGGTTACACACACACACACACACACACACACACACACAAACACACATCCATACACATAAGCCTTTATTATTCTGGGACCTTGCAACGCTGTTCCACTCACTCACTTAATAACTCACCCAGAGAAATGACAATTCAATGTGAAGAGAATGACATTGACATCCTCTCATCCTGCTGGGCTGGTAAATATTTCAGTGTAGCCTATGAGAACGTGGCAAGCAAGGAAAAAAAATATTCATCACGCCGAAGAGTCTGAAGTCGAGAACGCGGCGGTTGAAGAGTTTTATGCACCGGCTGTCAACAGATTCCAAAAGAGCAGCGAGGAAAGGTAACCCGAGTAAAGCTCCGAAATGCAACGATG
Organism: Salminus brasiliensis; assembly: GCF_030463535.1. Classification (NCBI taxonomy): domain Eukaryota; kingdom Metazoa; phylum Chordata; class Actinopteri; order Characiformes; family Bryconidae; genus Salminus; species Salminus brasiliensis. The sequence continues at coordinate 7,484,364 of NC_132886.1, forward strand.
TGCCAGAATCTGGCATTTTAAAGCCAGTCTACAGACTTCTTCTATATTGACAAAAGTATTGGGACACCTGCTCATTCATTGCTCCTTCTGAAATCAAGGTTTGTAAAAAAACAGAAGAGCTGATTCTGCTTTTGTTGGAGTAACTGTCTCTACCGTCCAGGGAAGAAGACTTTCTACTAAATCACTGAAGCACTGCGGTGAGGTTTTGATGGCATTCAGCGACACAAGCTTTAGTGAGGTCAGGATTTTGGAGGATCACCACCCCACCACACCTCATCGTCCCTAACTCCCCCAACTCATCCCCAAAAAAGTATTGGATGCAGCACTATCCATCATTCCAGAGGACACAGTTCTTCCACTGCTCCACAGCCCAATGATGTGGGGGGGGCTTTATACCCCTCTTGCCCACACATGGTATTAGACAACATGGTGCCAATAGGTTCATCATGTTTACTTGCTCCAGAGAGTCCTATTCTACTGGCAGTACTTCTCTACAAGTACTAGACAAGCTGAATGTGTATTTTGCAATTGCACATCTGTGTGTCAGCACTGGGTGCAATTTTTAAAGTAGCTGAATGCATTCATTAGAAGGGGTGTCCACAAACATTTGGACAGTGTATATAGTGTAGCTTTCAGATGCATTCAGAATCGTAATGCCTCAGATCTCCGGTTTCTCTTACCACCAATGTGAACAATGATACATGGGTAAGTTTCTCTAGAATGGAGAATTTCACACTAAACCACTTTGACTGGCTTTGCTTTCATCTTAACCCTGTAATAATGGAGAAATGTAAATAATAATAATAATAATAATAATAATTACTCCTATGTATTGAACATATGGGACCCTAGTTTTATTATCCAGTTATCCGTCCTCATGCAGAAATCATTCTGAACAGTATGGTGACCATTTAGTTTAGCACACTTCGTGGCATCCCACAGGGTTCAATTTTTGGGTTGGTGAAATTGTACAATATATGTCCAAATGTTTGTGGACACTGGCAGGATTCTTGCAGGAAGGTAGCTCTGAGACTGAAGGACTGAAGTGAAGGGTTTGAGGTGTTCAGGGTGTGGATACATGATCTGCCAGACACAGCCATAACTAACTATGTTAAAAGACAAAAAAAAAGGAAGACAAAGCATTGTGGGTGCTGCTGAGATCGGAACTCGTATGATTCGTATGTCTGATGCTTTCTTTGTTTCCCTCGTTGCTTTGTGTAATTCCATTTTTTGGCTTCATTCTCAGGAGTTGCGTATGTAAACAAACAAGTTTAGGCGTTATTAGCATGTGTACGCTGCACCTGAGTCCACCCTGGGCGCTGTGGCAGGATGAGGGCGGAGCCTTTCTGATTGGCCTCCTCCTGGGATCTGCCACCACCCACTGCTTTCTCAAAGTCGACCTCCGCTCCCTCCCCCCTCCTCTTTCTTCGGTTCCTCCCATCCCTCACTCCCTCCCTCCCTCCCTCCCTCCCTACCTCCTTGCCTCCCTCCACCCGGCAGCCCCCGAGACATATTGCTGGAGAAACAATGCAGATTAGCTCCAACTGAAGTTTGATGAAAGACATTTGTTTTGTTTAACTATTGCTCCCCTGCCACCGGAGCCTGAAGCTGGGGGTGGGTGGGTGGGTGGGAGGGGGGGGTCAGGCGCAAAACGACTAGCCACCTATTCAATCAAATCTCTTTAAGAGAGTGGCATAGCGTAATTGAATGATTGCGGTGACAGATCGAGTCAATTTCGCTTACTCTGCCTGTTCGTCCGCTCATTAGCTCCTTCGCTCCTGCTCGGATATTTCTCTGTTTCCCGAAATTAGAGGAAATTAGAGAGGCTTTCAAATTTCTGTTATGGCTCATGTAATATTTGATTGCACCCAACCCTCAGTCATGCAAAGTGGCCCACTGCGGAGCAGGCAATAAGTGGCTACAGGAGGCTACCAGAGAAGCTCCCCATTTGGGGAATGGCCTCGCCGTGTTATTAGGGAAACGTTTATTATCACTGGCCTCTAGGGGGGAGCACATAATAGGATTACATTTTATTAGAGCCTTTAAGCTTCACATAGCCTCCTCACACTACCGCCCGAAATTCCCCCTCTTCGTATTTGATTGTAGTGTCACTACATCTTACATTGGGGTGGGTTGAGGAGGTGGGGAGGGTGTACTGGAGAGCAGTGGAAAGTAATGGAATTTGAACCCCCCCCTTCTACAACTCAGATCACAAGGGTTGAGGCTAGCAGAACCTCAGATTACATCCAACATGGCGTCCTTTCGAGTGATGCTATACCACTACACTAAGGTTTCAAGAACCTTCCTCCTGATGTACCTGTTCCATGCTACCTTGCAATACCTTAGCAACCACCTGGAACACCTAAGCAACTACCTGAAATACCACAGTCACTGCCAACAACACCAGCAATCGAAAAAAGAGCTTTTCATAAACAAGAGTCTAGATTTCAATATTAGCAAAGTATCACCACAGCACCCTCTAAGCAACACATTGGCAACCACCTGAAATACTGTAGCGTCTGCCATAGTAACCTTCAGAAAGATCTTAGCAACACCATAGCAGACATTTGGCAACATCTTAGCAAGCACCTGGGACACCTTAAGTTATCTTAAAATACTATAATAACTGCCAACAACACCAGCAATCGCCATAAATTCCATAGTGACTGCGTAGCAACAACCTAGCAACCACATGGAATACCATAGCAACCACTCAGTAAAAATAGCAGAACTTTTCATTAACAAGAGTCTAGATTTCAATATTAGTCAATATGCAAAGTAGCACCACAGCACCCACTAAGCAATACCTTGGCAACCAACTAAAATACCAAAGCATCTGTCATAGTAAGCTCCTGAAAAATCTTAGCAACACCATAGCAGCCGTCTTAGCAACCACCTGGGACACCTTAACAATGATCTGAAATACTATAATAACTGCCAACTACACCAGCAATCACCATAAATTCCATAGCCACTACATGGCAACAATCTAGCAATCACATTAAATACCATAGCAACCACTCAGTATAAATAGCAGAGCTTTTCATTAACAAGAGTTTAGATCTCAATATTAGCAAAGTATCACCACAGAACCCACTAAGCAACACCTTGGCAACCACTTGGAATACTGTAGCGTCTGCCATAGTTACCTCCTGAAAAATCCTAGAAACAACACAGCAGCCACTTAGCAACATCTTAACAACTACCTGAAATACCACTGTCACTGCCAACAATATTAGCAGTCACCATGAATTCCATAATGACTGCATAGCAACAACCTAGCAACCACATGGAATACCTTAGCAACCACTCTAAAAATAGCAGAGCTTTTCATTAACAAATTCTAGATTTCAATATTAGTCAAATATGCAAAGTAGCACCACAGTACCCACTAAGCAAAACCTTGGCAACCACATGAAACACCATCGCGTCTACCATTGTGACCCCCTTGAAATTTCTAAGAAACACTATAGCAGTCACTTAGCAACAACCTAGCAACCACATTGAATACCATAACAAGCAGAAATTGCAGAACTTTTCATCTAGATTTCAGTATTAGTCAAAAAGCAAAGTAGCATCACAGCACTGCAGCATCCACTAAGCAACACCTTAGCAGCCACCTGAAACATCTTAGCAATATCATAGCAACCACTTAGCAACATATTAGCAACCACCTGGAACACCTAAGCAACTACCTGAAATACCATAGTCACTGCCAACAACACCAGCAATCGAAAAAAGAGCTTTTCATAAACAAGAGTCTAGATTTCATAATTAGTCAACCGGGAAAAATTGCACCACAGCACCCACTAAGCAACACCTTGGCAACCACATGAAACCATAGCATCTGCCATAGAAGTCTCCTGAAAAATCTTAGCAGCACCATAGCAGCCACTTGACAACATCTTAGCACCCACTGGGACTCCTTAACAATTATCTGAAATACTATAATAACTGCCAACAACACCAGCAATCACCATAAATTCCACAGTGACTGCGTAGCAACAACCTAGCAACCACCTGTAACACCATAGCAACCACTCACATTAACAAAATTTCTGTATTAGTCCATATAGAAAATATCACATTTTCTGCTGTAAACCTGGTGGTTTTCGGTGCTGTGAACATTTACAGTACCAAATCACAGTGGAGCCTCCTCCCTGCCTCAGAAATATGACACCAGTGGGGTTTGTATATCCAGCGGGTGTTCCGAGTTTGTTTCTGGAGAGTTTACAGTGATCTGCTGATTCTGCCCGAAAGGCACTGTGAAGGGAGTGGAGTTCGGAGCTGTCGGATTGGCACAAAAATGAAATTAATTATTCAGAGCACAATTTCAGTGATAGATTGGGGCAGCAGCGGCTCAGCGGGTTCACGCCCCACACCAGGAGCCCTGAGAGATTCCTGGTTCGGCTCCAGTTTGGACACCAGAACTCGAGCATTTCATCTTGCTGCTTCAGGGGCAGTGCAGTTCATTATTGTAAATAAAGGACAGCTGTCTGGACGAGGAGACCCCACTTCATTCATTTACACTTAAACATGCATGCTGTCTGCTGTTGCAGGGAGCGGGGGTGCTGCAGCACCCACTCTGTTCTGGGTGGTTTAAGTGATCTGCAACTGCTTAAGAAAACTTTAAGCAATTAAAGGACTTTACAGGATACTTTTTTAACTTCTTGACAGAATGTCAGTTAGTTGGCAGTGCATATTTACACTGAATCAGAGTTTCATGATAAATGTACCAATAGAAATGCTCCAAATTGGCTTGGAATTTGACACTGACTTTTTTTTGACAAGGCCTTTTCCTTCTTCTGCAAAGTTGCTTTTTTTTGGAGATACATGTTTTTGTGTACAGCGATGACATAGAGGTGAGATCTAAAAGAGTATTTCACTATTTGTAATAGAGAAACTAAAAAAAAAAAAGTCCTTTATGAGTGGCTTTAAGTGTGAATTACACATCCAGCCTGTAGGGGGAGCCAAGGAGCACGAAATGGCAATTTTCCATAGCGTTGCTTTAACTGTATTGTTGTCTCTATACAAATGTATACAATTAATGGCCAAATGTTTGTGGACACCCCGTCTAGTGAAGGCATTCGGGTACTTTAGGTTGCACCCATTTCTGACACAGAGGTGCAAATGCACAAACATACAGGGGGCAGTGGTGGCTCAGCGGTTAGAGCGCCGGGTTATCGATAACAGGGTTGTGGGTTTGATTCCCGGGCTTGGCAAGCTGCCACTGTTGGGCCCTTGAGCAAGGCCCTTTACCCTCTCTGCTCCCCAGGCGCTGGAGTTGGCTGCGTGTGTGTGTACTCACTGCCCCTAACACCTGTGTGTGTGTGTGTTCACTACCAGATGGGTTAAATGCGGAGGACACATTTCGCTGTACAGTGACGTACCTTTTACACACACAGCTTGTCTAGTCCCAGTAGAGAAGTATTGCCAATAGAATAGGACTTTCTGGTGCAGATAAACATGAGCTTATTGATACCATGCTGCCTAATGCCAGGCGTGGGATAGAGAGGTATAAAGCCCCCCAGCAAAGAGGTATAAAGCCCCCCCTCCTAATGCCTGGAATGATGGATGGTGGTGGAGCTCCATCCAGTACTTTTTTTATTATGAGTTAAGAAGGTTTTTTCCTTCTCCTGCAAAGTTGCTTTTTTTGCTCATAGAGGTGAGATGTATCAGTGGACAGGACCGAGACACCTGTAGGTGTGAAGGAAGGAGGTCCTATTTTGGGGGAAATGGAAGCTGAATCATACCACCCAGGCAGCGTCAGTTTCAGAGTTCAGTACGTTCAGGATCTGAGACTGGAGTGAATGTGCAGCAGTCAACAACATCAAGGCCTCTGCATACAACTGGCCTGTATGGGAGGATGGCTAGAAAGAATCAGTACTGAAGATAAACACTGTAGGAAAGTTATTATAGAAATAAAGACTACTGTTAACCATTAACAGGATTATTAGTAGTATTACTACTAATATTAGTAGCATTAGTAGTATACACATCTGCATAGGTTGTGTTAGAGGAAAATCAGGATGTTCTTAAGGTTGCTGTGGTCAGGCCTTTACTAAAGAAACACCGCTTGAAACACTTTTTTAGTCTTAATGGTAAAATACTAGAAAGATTAGTCTTTGCATGAATAAATGAATTCCTAAGGTTTCTAGAAGAATCCAGTCACACTACCGAATATCAGATTATTATGAACCACTTCCAAAATTGGAAACGCCTTTCTGAAACTGTCCTAAAGTGGTTTGATAAATAAAAGGTATGAGAGAAAGTACTTTGGTAGAATAGCTCAGCGGTGGACCAGTAAAGTTTATGGTGTTCCACAAGGCTCTGTAATAGGCCCACTTATTTTTCAGTTGTGCATGACACCGTTTGATCATTTTAATATAAAGTATGGTGTTAGATATTATTATTATTATTATTATTATTATTATTATAATTTGTGTAAAATCCTGTCATTTTACTCTACTGCATCAGTACACATACATCCTTCACTTTCAATACCAGTTCTGTATCTCTCATCTCATCCAGAAAAAAAAACATGTCCTTGATGAGTGGCTCAAAGCACATTTACACATTATCATTATTACACATCCTGGCTGTAGAGGGAGCCAAGGAGCACGAAATGGCAATTTTCCATAGCGTTGCTTTAACTGTATTGTTGTCTCTATTTCAGTATTTCTCTTTTTTATCTCATACAATTTTTTTTAACTCTTTACAAATGTATACATTATATGTCCAAATGTTTGTGGACACCCCTTCTAATGAAGGCATTCGGGTACTTTAGGTTGCAATTTTTGACACGATATGCAGATGCAAATGAAGATATGCAGATGCACACACAGCTTGTCTAACACCTGTAGAGAAGTACTGCCAGTAGAATAGGATTTTCTGGTGCAGATAAACATGAGCTTATTGGCACTCCTAATGCCAGGAGTGGGTTAGAGGGGAATAAAGCCCCCCAGCATTGAGCTGTGGAGCAGTGGAAGAACTGTGGTATCTGGAATGATGGATGGTGCTCTATCCAGTACTTTTTGGGGAGTTGAGCATGAGGTGGGCTGGTGGTCATCCAACATTCTGACCTTCTATAGCCAGTAGAGAAGTACTGCCCAATAAAATAGGACTCTCTGGTGTAGATAAACCTGAGTTTATTGGCACTCCTAATGCCAGGAGTGGGTTAGAGGGGAATAAAGCCCCCAGCATTGAGCTGTGGAGCAGTGGAAGAACTGTGTTCTCTGGAATGATTGGTGGTGCTCCATCCAATTATTTTTATTTTTTTACTATGAGTTGGGGAGTTGAGGATGAGGTGGGGTGGTGATCATCCAACATTCTGACCTCACTAGCGCTCTTGTAGCTACATGCTATCAAATCCTCACAGCAATGCTCCTCCAAAACCTAGTAGAAAGTCTTCTTCCCTGGATAGTAGAGACAGTTACTCCAACAAAAGCAGGAGTTTGGTTTTTGCTTTAAACTTTAACTTGATTTCAAATTGAAACAATGAATGATCAGGTGTCCCAATACTTTTGTCCATATAGTGTATTATGTGGAATATGAGGAAACCTGACATACACACTTGATCAGGAATCTCCCCAATGCAAGCAACATGGCAAGCATTAGCAGACAGGAATAACTTCACTAGCTGAAGCCAAAAAAGCCACTCTGATTCCTTCCCATGATGCAAAGTTCCACAGCTGTCTGCATGACTTCATCCACCTTTGAAACCACCACGCTGTTGTTTAGAGCGATCCACATCTGTAAGTCATTTGACCCATTCGTCCACCAAAACAATTTTCTGATGGAGTTCTCTCCCGGCTGTTGCCACGGCAGCGCAGCACCAATCCAAGGAAAACAGGCCCTGTTGTCTGAGACAAAAGAACACACCACATCTCTACAAACACACCCGCATCTCTCCACATCTGACACTGTACAGCCTGATCTGAAGATCTGACTTTCATGGCTCAGTTGGAGTGGGGAAAAAAAGGAATGTTGGAAAGCTAGGAGACGCAGAAGCTGGAGGTATGCGGTTTAGCAACCCAGTCCCGGTGAAAAGTAAAGCATGTGATTTCACACTGTGCCAACCTGAACATCCAAAACCAAAACTTCTATTTTATAGTGGATATAAGAAGCACAAACAGGTACATGTTCAGGCTGATAGCTACCATAACATGCCCAAACATCTACAACTAGTCATAGCCAAAGTAGCATGTTCAAACATCTAAAAGCAAGATTTATAGCCAACAAAGTATAGTTAGACATCTAAAATCAGAGCAAGGCTCACAGCTAGTTTGACATGCTCAACACTAGCTAACACTAGGACTCATAGCAAACATCTACAACCACAATTTATAGCTACCATAACATGCCCAAACATCAACTACTCATAACTAATGTGACATGTTCAAACATCTAAAAGCAAGATTTATAACCAACAAAGTATAATTAACCATCTAAAATCAAAGCATTCAGCCAATATAACACGCTTAAACATCTAAAATCAGGACTAATAGCAAACATCTACAACCACAATTTATAGCTCCCATAACATGCCCAAACATCTACAACTACTCATAACTAATGTAGCATGTTCAAACATTTAAAAGCAAGATTTATAGCCAACAATGTATAGTTAAACATCTAAAATCAAAACAAGGCTCACAGCTAGTGTGACATGCTCAAACATCTAACATTAGGACTCATAGCAAACATCTACTACCACAATTTATAGCTACCATAACATGCCCAAACATCTACAACTACTCATAACTAATGTAGCATGTTCAAACATCTAAAATCAGGACTCATAGCAAACATTCATAGCTAAAGATCAATGAATCTAAAATCAAGATTCATAGCCAACAAAGAACATTTAACATCTAAAATACAACCATTTAGCCAATGTAACATGATCAAACATCTATAAGCAAGATCCATTGCTAACAAAGTATAGTTACACATTTGAAATCAAAGCAAGGCTTACAGCTAGTTTAACATGTTCAAACATCTAACATTAGGACATTAGGCAAACATCTACAACCACAACTTATAGCTACCATAACATACCCTAACATCTACAACTACTTATAACCAATGTAGCAGGTTCAAACATCTAAAAGCAAGGCTCAGCAAAGCAAGCCGGTTTAGCATGCTGAAACATCTAAAACCAAGATTCATATTCAACAAAGTATAGTTAAACATCTAAAATCAAAGCATTCGGACAATGACCTGTTCGCTGGTTTGAATCCTGGTCATGCTGCCTGCCATCATCAGCCAAAGCCATCAGCAGCCAGAGCTTGAGAGACCACATATGACCTTGCTCTCTCCAGGTGAATAGATGGCATTGTCTCAGCCAGAGACATCAGCAGCCGGAGCCCGAGAGAGCACAATTGGCCTTGCTCTCTCTGGGTGAATAGAAGGCCCTGTATTTATTATGATTGCACTAATGGCCATGCAAAAAGCAAGCCAGGCCCAGAGGCTGTTTGGAAATTGTGACTTCTGTCAAACTGATGAAGTTGTTGGATACAATGCTGCACTAGGAAATATAACATATCCAATAGCAAAGTAACAGATGCAAGTCCATTCTCCCATGATACCACAGAAAGAGCAAAAAAATAAATAAATAAAAAATAATAAGAAGAAGAATAGGCTTGTAATTATAGAAAGCTAATGCTAAATTAATGCATTTCCAGTCAGGGATCTGTGTCTAGCATGCTAGTGTTTGATGCTACACCAGCAGAGGTTTCCAAGCAGCAACAGCAGCAACAACAATAACAGCACATCCATTAAAATGCTCAGTACGTTCCCCACTGCATGTTTACTGCCTCCTCTGTTATCAAGCTCAGAGCAAGCCCTGGGGCGGCCATGGTGATGATTGGAAAGTCCTGATTGGGGTGTTTAAGAGAAAATTACAGACTGCACACATTTCTGTGTTTAACACTTGCCATTCCAGCCTGCCCTGGCTTTAAGCCAAACGCCCAACTTTAACGCCAGCAGGTCTCCGGTTGATCGGTTTCAAAGCGTACAGGTACGAAAGGAAAGCGCTGTACGGTTTCAAATGTGAAACTGGCACTTTTCATTATGCCGATCTGTTGTTCCTATAAACTTTTATACAAAAGGGAAAGACACATTTGTTACTGGTTTAAACCCTTTTAGGTCCAGTAAACACAGACTGGTATGCTACCTTGAGGCAACATTCTGCAGAACAGAATTAAAGGTGCAGAGGGGGGTGGCGGGGTTGGGGCCTTTTGTTCAGACAGCATTAAGAGGTCATATTCAAATTGGATTGCCTTGCATATTGCCTTTGTGTACAGCAACATTTTTCCATATGTCTTACCTTATGATATAAACACACTGGTGAACCCTCAATGAAACATGATTAAAGACTGCCCTGCATTGCGTTTACCAGCGTGATGCGTGGAGTTTGTTGGTCTTACCTTAATACATGAAACTGCTGACCAAAGCCCATGCAGAACTTCACAGCCTACAATCAAAACAATGGTAATGTGTTACAGGGCACTTTTGTATATTCCTGTTATTGTATATTCAACAAGATTCATAACCACGCTCAAACATCTTAAATCAAGGCCTAAAATTAAGGCCTACCAACGAAACACCAAACTCCAGAGTCATAGCCAACATCTCAAAACATCTAAAACCAAGATTTACAGATAATGGCATGTGTTTGAACATCTAAGTACAGGTTTTATTGCCAATATACCATGCTAAAACCAACATTCGTAGCTAAAATCTACTGATCAGCCATTACATTAGCACCACTGACAGTGGAGAGGTCTCCAAGCAGACGAAGACGCTGCCACTATGACCTAAGAATCGCTGGTTCAAATCCTGAGTCCCGCTGCTTCCCATCAGCAGTCGGAGCCATCAGCAGCCAGAGCTTGGCCTTGCTCTCTCCGGGTGAATAGATGGCTGTCTCTCAGCTGGAGCCATCAGCAGCCGAAGCCCGAGAGATAAACCATAATCAAAATGTATGAAAACCAACACTTGTAGCTAATACTGATCAGCCATTGGTTGAGATGTCAAAGGACCTGAGAATCGCTGGTTCTAATCCTGGGTCATGCTGCATCCCATCAACAGCCAGAGCTTGACAGAGCACAATAGGCCTTACTCTCTCCGGGTGAATAGATGGTGGCCTCTCAGCCGAAACCATCAGAAACCGGCGCCCGAGAGCTATACCATGATCAAAACCTTTAAAAGCCAGCACTTGAAGCTAATATACACTGATTAGCCATAACATTAGTACCACTGACTGTACCAAAGTGAAAAGACTGATCATCTACAGTGGCACCTGGCAAGGGGTGTACATATTCGGTAGCAAGTGAACAGTCCTTGTTCTTGAAGGTGATGGCTAGACTACTGGGTCAGAGCGTCTCCAAAACATCAGGCAGCCCTTGTGTGGGTTTTCTGGTATGCGGTGGTCAGTACCTACCAAAAGTGCCCCAAGGAAGGGTCAGGGTCATGGGCACTTAAAGCTTATTGATGTGATCCATGGAAGCCCCACCTCACAACTTACAGGACTTGCTGCAGGATCTGCTGCTAACGTCTTGGTCCTATGAACCACAGAACACACTCAAAGGTCTTGAGGCATGGACTCAGGCAGGGTGTTCTGCCCTATGTGCCATATATCACAGGACACCCTCAGTGGTCTTGTGGAGTCCATGCCTCGAATAGTCAGAGGTGGGGTGGCGATCATCTAACATCCTGACCTCACTAACACTCTTGGAATCAAGCACAGCTGTAATCCTCCAAAATCTAGTAGAAAGCCTTCTGCCCTGGACAGTAGAGGCAGTTGAGCTCTTTTTCAATACCCTTGATTTCAGAAGAAACAATGAGTGAGCAGGTGTCCCAATACTTTTGCCTCTTATAGTGTATCATCAGAAGATTAAAGCCGATAAAGAATAACATGGAACTCTGGGTGATATTTATCACTGTTGTTATTACATATAAAGCTTTGCTTCAAAGGTCTTTCCCCTTCAAATTCATAAAAATGCGAGGAAAATAAATAGGCTAATTGCAATTGTAATAAAGCCTGGGCACCTGTTTGCAGGAGAGGGGAAGAAATGCCAAAGCACGGTATTAGACTTTCTGTCCGCCTGCAGAAGATTCATGACACACCCGCTGAACCTACACAGCCAGTGGCACGTTATTAAACTCGCCCACATGCTGCTCCCAACATAGCCTCAACTCAAGCCATATGCCTTCTACCAAGAAGCCTGGATCCAGCACATTTTCACTGGATACAGTGGGATCTGGCTGGTTTGACCAGCGTGGTTCTCCAGTATGTCAATAAATGGTCAGATAAGAGCTGTGAAATTCCACCCCGTTAAAGTCACAGCTTGACAGAAAATCTTTGTGATTTATGTTTTTTTTATTGTTTTATGCAAATAAAATATGTAATATGTAATATGTAACAACCCGTAATGGTTTAAATATTGAAATATATCGCTGCTGTCCAATGAAAAACATGCATCTCCATTTTTGTCCGTTTTTTGTTTAGTTTTTTAGTTTATAACTGCTTCTGTACACTGTGTAGATAATTCTGAAAGAATGGACCAATAGAAATGCTCTAAATTACTCAGACTAAACTTGGATTTTACACTGACTTCCATTCAGAGTTAAGCGCATTTTTGCCTTCTCCTGTAAAGTTGACATTTTGGACACATTTTCATTGGACAAGGACCAAAATTTGAGTTAATATTAAGACTATTTAATATCTCAGGTATCAAGGAAGCGAGTAATTAGCAATAATCCTTATACTGTAATTAATTATTTGCAGTCATTTTTCTGGCACTTTTGAACATGAATCCTTCTGAATATTCCTTTAATTGTAACATTATTTATAAGACACATATTTGTTAATCATTCCCCTTGACACACAAAACTCATAGTTGTGTTCAAGTCAAAAATCCCATAATTACAATCATAATCATAATCATTATGTCACATGTAAAAAAAAAAGTTTATGTGGTAGTGTAGTTTTTATGTGGTCACACCTACTTTCTTTCTTTGTTTTAATACTTATAGTGTTTATATTTATGAGTATTAATGTAAGTGTCCATTTATGTTAATGTGTAATTAAACATATACAAAAAGAAAATAACAAGCATGACACACCATTCTGAAGAAAAATAATAAAATGAATAATAACAACAATAAAAGCAGTTTTCTGAAGGAAACGTTAAATGGTTCCCGCCGCCTGCTGGGTTGTTGCCCGTTGGTGGTTTCTCTGGTGTTGCTGGCTGATTGCATTGGTGTTGCTGATGGTGGATGCTCTTGTCAAATACAACTACTAGAATATAAACAACAAACTATGTGGAACTACTTCTTTTGAACTGTTTTTGGTTTGAAATCAAAAATAATTTTTAATAATTAGTTTGCTTATAGAGTGTGGGATGGGATGGGATGTGTTTATCGTGTGTGGGGTGGGATGTGTTTATTGCATGTGCGGTAGGGTGTGGAGAGTTTGTGTGTTTATTTACCTTTAAATTATGTGCCACCTTAATTTTAGTGCTATGTTAATTCAAGTTCCACCTTAAATTCAGTGGCAGTGTAAACTCAGTACTACATTAAAAAGTTCCACCTTAAATTCAGTGCTAACATAAATGCAGTACCACCATAATTTCAGTGCCAGTGTAAACTCAGTACTACCTTAAAGAAGTTCCACCTTAAATTCAGTGCTAACATAAAGGCAGTACCACCTTATATTCAGTGCTAACATAAAGGCCGTACCACCTTAATTTCAGTGCCAGTGTAAACTCAGTACTACATTAAAAAGTTCCACCTTAAATTCAGTGCTAACATAAAGGCAGTACCACCTTAATTGCAGTGCCAGTGTAAACTCAGTACTACCTTAAAGAAGTTCCACCTTAAAATTCAGTGCCAACATAAAGGCCGTACCATCTTAATTTCAGTGTCAGTTTAAACTCAGTACTACCTTAAAGAAGTTCCACCTTAAATTCAGTGCTAACATAAATGCAGTACCACCTTAATTTCAGTGTCAGTGTAAACTCAGTACTACCTTAAAGAAGTTCCACCTTAAATTCAGTGCTAACATAAAGGCAGTACCACCTTAATTTCAGTGTCAGTGTAAACTCAGTACTACCTTAAAGAAGTTCCACCTTAAATTCAGTGCTAACATAAATGCAGTACCACCATAATTTCAGTGCCAGTGTAAACTCAGTACTACCTTAAAGAAGTTCCACCTTAAATTCAGTGCTAACATAAATGCAGTACCACCATAATTTCAGTGCCAGTGTAAACTCAGTACTACCTTAAAGAAGTTCCACCTTAAATTCAGTGCTAACATAAAGGCAGTACCACCTTAAATTCAGTGCTAACATAAAGGCAGTACCACCTTAAATTCAGTGCTAACATAAATGCAGTACCACCATAATTTCAGTGTCAGTTTAAACTCAGTACTACCTTAAAAAAGTTCCACCTTAAATTCAGTGCTAACATAAAGGCAGTACCACCTTAAATTCAGTGCTAACATAAATGCAGTACCACCATAATTTCAGTGTCAGTTTAAACTCAGTACTACCTTAAAGAAGTTCCACCTTAAATTCAGTGCTAACATAAATGCAGTACCACCTTAATTTCAGTGTCAGTGTAAACTCAGTACTACCTTA